>NC_054410.1:11157270-11460301 GCF_017976425.1 Toxotes jaculatrix | reverse complement strand
AGTCGTTTTTTTACTTCACACCCTGACTCCATTCTTCCATGACAAAATGAAAGTTTCACTTTAATGTACATGAATTCCACCTACTCTTGAAGTTTTTTTTTTTTTTTCTAGGGCAGGAACAGATAGATGCAGTGGGGGCAAACATTATTAGCTAGCCCACACAAAATATGTTGTCTCATGGCTCGAGTTGGACGCCTTCCAGCTTTGGCATAACCGAAGAGTACATATTTATGGGAACAAGAAACAAGCATCCTTACTGAAACATGTTGGCCTTTATTTCTTTGACAGGAATCTGTCTTGATTTATTAGTATTACAACAAGTACTGAGCTGATTGATTGTTTCTTTCCACTTGAAGTTTATCACTGAAATAATGTTTTAGAACCGATTCACTACAAGTCAATTATGGAGTTGCAGAATTAATTAGAAGGCAAGCGTACATGCTGTTATTTTGAATGATGAAGTCAACAGATTGAAATTAATCTAATAAAAACTAATATATTTTTCTACAGAAGCTCTAAAATTAAAAGGAATAGTTCTCTTTACTAAATCCATCAATCTATTAAGATCCCTCCAAGGCTCTATAGTATTAAGAAACCACATTTTCACTCAGATCATAATGACATGAGTTCGAGCAGTGTATGTGTGTGTGTGTGTGTGTATGTGTGTATACCAAGTGTGTGTGTGAGCAGTCTTGTGTTGTCATAACTTTGCTGAGATACTCTGAAACTCCCCACGAGCCAGAGCAATGTAAATGATTTCCCGATGTTTAAGCCATCACTGCTGTGATTAGACACACTGAATCAAGATTTCAGCTTATAAACTGCCTGGATTGTCCCCAGAGCTCATTACAAAACACACAGACGATGGTAACACTTAACTTTTCTCAAATCTGCAGTGACAGAAAGTGACTGTGATTTGATTTTATTGTTTTTACAGTATAAGTACAACAGTTGAGTCCTCCAGCTGGATGATGGAGGACAAAACGCACTAAATACGTGACGAGCCTAACGCAAATAGCACAGTCATCTGTATCTTATCAAGTCATTTTCTCATCAAGTTTTCTCCAACATTTTCACAATATTGTAATTGCCCATTGGGGGTGATTAATATGTCGTGTCGAACAGAATCAAATGCCTGGCAACTTTAGCTTACTGTGATGAGTGCAACAAATGTCAGGAAGCTGTGGTTTGGTTTGGAAGCTGTGGTTAAAACTCTTCATCATTGTCATATTTGTCTCCTCCCTTTCTGTAGGGTGGCTCAGCGATGGGTTGTTGTGCTGCACAACAAGGTAATAATGTTTACGATAACATTGGTTTGAACAGAGTCTGATTAAAGGCTGGTTGATAATTAGGTGGGATGGACAGATTATCCTCTAAAAAACATTTTAATGTGCTGAAATTTCAAATCTATCTGGAGTTGGCAGTTAAACTCTTAAGTGAAGCAAAGTTGTGCTTCCATCTTTGGGCCTTTCTCATTAATAGGAACCAGTGATTTCCTGCTGTTAGTTTCACATAGGGTATCACTAGCAGTGACACAGGGACCCCTAAGCCACCTTCTCTTGTGACATCATTCCCAGTCATCCATTTCGTCTCCTCTGCTCCAGCTGGAGCTGGATGTTGGACCTCGGTGAGGCCCCAGTGCTGGTATTAATTTCTTGGGCCTGTTGGCGTCTGTCCCCTGGCAGCCCAGCGCCAGCTCCCAGCCCCAGTCTCAGCCTCAGCCCCAGCTCTGGTTCCATCTCCATGTAGGAGTGTTACTGGAAAGCTGGCCAGTGGGATCTGGCTCTGATAATCATTTCAGGCCAGACCTGCCAGCATCTGTAGCAAAGCTTGCAGGAGATGGGTTATTAGTATTCAGAGAGGACAGACGTGAAGAAAAAAAATCAGGAATTTAAAAAAAAAAAAGTGAACTCATCCTGGAATCATACATCATCTTCACAAACCTGTAAAAAAAAAAAACCTTTCTGTGGTCCATTTTTCTACAATATGGCTTTATAGCTTAATACCGATATGGTGCATGCGTTTGCGGAATTTCAGTGTGGTTTCCAAGATTTTGAGCAATTTATATTTGTAAAGAGTTGTCTCCAATTGCAAACAGAAGGAATAGCTGAATAATGAAGTGGAACTTTTTAGGTTTTCAGCTGGAGATAAAGCACTAAAGTTCACAAGTCCTTCCATGTTTAATGCATTCATCACTTAAGCACTGTAAACTTACACACATGAAGAACACTTTCGGATAAATAAAAACACATTTGATGACCCATATGCAGTGTTCAAATGTTGGAAGGAGGCCTATGTACTGCAGCCACTTTGGATTATGTTACCATAAGACATGGATTCCAGGCAGAACACTGTGTGGAGGTTTATTCCTTTCAAACAAGCCAAGCTAATGAATAACAAACTTGCGCATTTGCCTCTCCATGTGGTCAGCAACCTTCAGTTTTTCATTTTTCACTTATGGGGATATTTTTCTCTTTGCTGTTTGTTTTATGAAGCAGTTTGAGGTTCACTTCTGTCTTGTTCTCTCTGCTGCTACTGAGAAAAAAAAAAGGCATGTTCTACATCTCCAACTTCTTTAAGTCTTTCAGCTGTAAGATTATACGTACTACATCCACAAAGCGTACATTAGTTGTGATTGTGTGTGAGTAGAGGTGGTCAGAAAATTCCCACTGGGTCTCGTTCCACTACTCAGAGGATTCCAGTGGCTTCATGGGACGCCACACAGTTTCGGAGGCTATTAGTGAATGTTTAACGTTGAGTCAATATGAGGGAATACTGTACCTTCCCTCTCTTTATGAGACCAAGATGCAGAATGATTAAACCTCATCTCTGACAGTCATTATAACTAGGCGTACTTGGACTGGAAAATCTTTTATTTTCCTTCTTCTCCTTCTTTTTAAATGAACATTTCATGAGTCTCTGATTTACACTATATTCTCAGCTAGATGTGTTGGCTCCTCCGAACATCGATGTCCATTGGGTTTTGGTTTTGGATCGACCAGCAACCCCTGTAACCTTTACAAGTATTTCATTCTGAAGAGTAGGGGAGGAATACAAGACACAGACAGTGGAAAATTAATTTTGAAAATGAATCTCACATGAGTAGTGGGAGCCAATCCCGTCAATATAGCAAAGCTTTCTTGCTATAGTATGTATAGTCTCTTTTTGTGTTCTTTAGATAGAAACATTTATTCTTTTTTTAAATGAAGCTATCTGTGCATGAACACGCAACACTTACTGTCCTCCACCATAATGCCCATGAATTTCCTCCTTCCTGGACGAAGAACTCCTGAGAGGTTTCTCCAACAAGCTGTTGTCCCTTCTGTAAACACAAGTACAATACTGTGTGTGTGTGTGTGTGTGTGTTTGTGTCTGTCTGTGGATGGGGTTATTCAAAAGCTGTTCCACTTGCATGGCAACGCCTCATTACCCATACTGCCTCCGTCTTTGCCCCGAAGTGGGGTGAGGCTCCCCTCGCTGGGCCCAGTCGTCAAGGTGACCCAACATGCCCCAGGATGGCAGGCAGGCAGACAGGCTGGGAGAGAGGGGGCTGTTCGCTCTGTCTTTATTGTACCGGGGCCACCGTATGCTAGCTGGTACACTAGGCCCTGGGTAGTTCCAGACTGCCGCATGCTTCCCGGTGAGCAAGCAGCTGATCTCATTTTTCAACACACAGCTGCCCCAACATCAGGACCAGGTGAAGGTGACCTCCCTTGCCTGTTGGAGTTCCTCTTAAAGTGGTGGGGTGTAGTCGCTGCTGTGCCAAATCCAAAATTATCTTAACTTTAGGTGATGTAATGTTTTGTTTTTGTTGTTTTAATTTTAGGTCAGAACAAAGCTAAGTTATTAAAATCGGCATCAGTGCTGCTCTCACATCTACAGGAAGGACATCTACTGAATTGTAGCCACAACTATGACAGTTGTCGCTGAGTTATTTTAGCAGGCTGCACGCTGATTGAGCCTCTCTACTCTGCAACAACAGACAGATCAGAAAGCACAAGCAGGCTTATAACTTTATGCCTCACCCTTGTATCTCTGCAGACATCCATCTCTATCTCTTGTTCATTCTCACTCCATTCATCCATCTATCCATTCCTTTCTCTCATTTGTCTCTCTCCCTCCCTGTCTCTTCCTGTCACCCCCCTCCCTCTCCCCTTTCTAACACAGGACAGATTGGGAAGCCGTGATGGCGGCACAGAAGTTGAGGGAGAAGCTATTTATCCCAGACGGATCAGGAGGTGTGTGACGGAGGTGTGGACGGTTGCTGCAGGTCAGTGACGTTGGCAGGCGCCAGGCAGGCCGGCCCACATGGCTCGGGGACTGTGGGACTACAGACAGATGGCACCTGGTGGGTGACAAACAATTAACAAACCAACAAGAATAGCTGGATCTGCAGTATACCCACAAGCACAGGAGATAGCAAGAGAGCGGGTGCATCTGTGCTCTGAACACTTTCACTCTTTACTTTTCCTCTTCCCGAGTCTTGTTTTGTATAACAGTTGCAATTTACCCATGTGTCTTTTTCACAAAAACACTCTTGTTGTCGTGTTGCTATAGAACAGTCTAAATAAAGCGGTGTTGAGCATATGCAGCCAGCATATGTTTCTGTTTATTTCAGTGCAGTTTTGAGAACAGCAGTGGGTAATTTAAATGTACAGTACAATGAAACAACACATTCGGTGTCTACTTAAAGCAAAGCAAAAGTTATAAAGCACCATATAAAGTTTCTTACAGCAATAGCAGTACCTGGCATTGTTTTGCTGTGTGTGTGTGTGAGAGAGCGGTTTTTGTGAAATCCATGCTGGAAATTGATTCAGTGTGTTTGTTCGAAAGTGAGCATGGTGGCCGATGGTATTTCACTGCCTAACTACATCCAAATGTCATCGTGATAGGGTGTTTCTGCACTCCACTCCCACTTACTGTACAGTGAAGATGTCCTCTATTGGTCATAAACAAGAAAATCTGCAAATTTGTAATCTCTTTCAACAGTGGGAAGAGAAGGGTTATTATCCATACCTAACTGTGTGTAAGTAAACGGCTGTCATCTGGTAGAATTATTGCTTTGGACTGGCATTAGTCCTGGTGTGTGCGTGTGTGTGTGAGCACATCTGGAGTCTAGACTCTGTGGCTCTGTGGGCAGGGTCCTATCTACGAGCAGCATCGGGTCCGGAGACCGGCCATGTTGACATAGGTGGCACACACATACCGGCATCTGTTTCAACAGTCAGTACTCTCACCAAATACCCCCCTCTTACTCACACACACACACACACACACACACACACACACACACACACACACACACACACACACACACACACACACACACACACACTTCTGGACACTTTTATCCTCCACTGAGGGATGGAAGGAGGAAGGAGGGGACAGAGAGGGCTACAGAGTGGAGGTACAGGGGGAGAGTAGGGCCTGCTCAACCCACAGAGGTCCCTGGTAACCAAAAGCAAATGCTACTTCTCAGAATCAGCACTGTAAATCCTCCAATCCCCCTTTTTCATTGCTGCGTCAGGATATGAAGACATTGAGGGGAGGACAACATGTCTATGTGTGTTTCCCCCCTTCAAATGCTGTCTGTGTGTATTTTTGTTCATAAGTGTGTGTATATGGGTAACAGACAACGCGTAATGAATTTCCTCTTGAGGAGTTATGGTTAATCATGAAAATGGCCCCACGGTAGTCTTGAGCTGGGGGGAGTCTGTGAGTGAGTGTGTGTGTGTGTGTGTGTGTGTGTGCGTGTGTGTGAGAGAGAGAGAGAGAGAGAGAGAGAGACTGCCAGTGGGCTGCGTTGCAGGGTGTATGCTTGAAAAGCCTGTAGCACTTCCAGATCAGGGAGTTTTATTAGCCCGTATCAGAGCACTGCCACTTTTGATTTACGTCTATGTGATGTCAAAACACATACACTTATGAATGCATGCACATATATATATATATATACATATATATATATACACACACACACACGGCTTAATGTACTCCTATGCAAAACGTAAGAGAGTAGGGCAGAAACACTGCAGTGGATCAGACAGAAAGGTAAAATGACACAAAAGGATTAAAAGATTCATAAAACAAACCTAAGTGACTGGTAGCCAGTCAGAGCGATCACTGCAATGCTCTGTAGCCAGTTTACATAATGGCTTGATGTATTAATGGGATAAACACAACGATAAATCTTGGTCAGAGAATGACATGCAAAGAATGCCAGCGCAATAGGCTTTTCACATTAGGAAAATAAACACTGATAAGACTGTGGGAATAATCATGAAGAGGTATGACACTCTGCGCGTGTGTTTGCATGTGCACGAACACACGCACACGCCCGTACACACACACGCAAACACTGAGAGGCAACAGCAGCACCTACAGTGCAGCTTCTTAGATTTCACTTAACACAAACTGCTCAGGAGAGGCTGGAGAACAGTTGAGTATGAGTCTATTTCAATAGAAATTAGCTATAGCCCTAGAAGTGTCCATTTTATGGTAACCTTTTCTATTCTTTAAGCGTCCAGTAAATGGAATTTCTAATAGCAAACCGAGTCAGTACAAGCATTAGATCAATGAAAATGAATGAGCTTCATTCAAAAAATCAATTTTCATATACACTTACTATTCTATAGAGAGGGGCTGAATGTGCTCAGCTTCAGTGTTAATACGTAGTCAAAATGTCGACGAAAACAAGGGGTCTCTCTTAGATTCATGTAGTAAATTGAGATCTGCTAATAGAATCTGGGATATAAATTTTCCTGCCACCTTCTCTAACTCCAAGGAGCCTCTTGGTCGATAAGGGACAAAGATTGGGTTGAAAATTGATTTTCCAGAATAATTGCTGTTCTCTTCGTCAGGGGGGCTCAAGTGTCTCCAAGGCTTTTTCCTATTACAGCTGCTGGCTCTCCAATTTACCTGCCCTGAGAAAATACATGAAAGAGCAGAGCCTTTGGCCTCTGCAATCATCAAGGTTGTGGAGCTTCCAGAAGATAAGGCTTATGGTGAGTTCAGAGTGATTGGCCGGCAGTATTCTGTAGATTGATAACGTTTGACCTTTACGACACAAAACCTGAAACATAAATGACACATTAACTTTTTATTGTCTTGTAGAAACCATGGGGAGCGTATTTATTTAGCAGGTTGAGGCTGTGCAGAGTTGCGCAGCACCATGCAGGCTAAGTGGACTCTGTTGCGCTACTTCTGTGTTTGTGCTGCAGAGATGTGAGAGATGTGACAGCCTTCACTCCTCGCGTTAATGTGACAGATATTGACAGAAACCCACTCCTGTTGCCGACAGCAGCCCGTCATTATGCTGCATGTGTGTCATCACCACTTTGATCTCCTGTGCCAGGCCATTTGTAAGGAAGGTGGTTAGTAGACTGATCTTTACTGAGCCTGATCTGATTCCCCATAGCTTGGCTGGTACCTGGTCTGACCCTCCTGTGGCTGATCCCATCCCTTTGTACCATTCAGCTAACAATAACAACAGCCATTTATCTGAAATAATAGCATGGCACTGGAGCCAGTAATGTGTACAGCCTGAACCAGACATGGTGGGCAAAAAGATATTTGGAAGCATTTCAAAGTCCAGTTGAAGACTGCCAGACACCATTAACTGCCTCAAAAGTGAAAACACTGCTTGTAAAATTGCATAAGTTTAAAGTAAATGTAGAATCACTCATGGTTTTATTATAACATTTGACATGGACTCAAAAAAAACCCCCCAAAAACACTGTTTCTTGCCTGTGACTGGCCTGTGGAAGCGGGAAAAGTAGTGTGCGTGTGATATTATGCCGGGTGAACATGGAGCTGTGCTTCATCCATTAGAAATGTTTGGTGTGTTGCATTGTACCGTATCACTGTGTGGAACAGAGGGAGTGATTCTCTAGCCCTCTGTCCTCCTGCATATCATACGCGGCTGCCATCTGAAGCCTCCTCGCTTTGCTCCAGTGTACAAAACCCTATTGTGGTTTCCCACAATAGGGGTGAGAGAGAGAGAGAATGAGGGAGAGAGGGTGAGAGACTTCTCTAAAGGCGCCAGACCTATCTCCTCTATCTCCTCCAGGGAACATGCCGGCATTCCCAAAGACACTGGTGCTAAGAGGCTCGTCGCCCCGCTGCCCACCTCCCTCACACACAGGAGAAGGAGACGTGGAGATTTATGTCATGGTAATCCAATCTCTTCCCCTACTGAACTCCCTGTCTCCCTTGACTGCCTGGGAGAGCAAGGGAGAGTTTAAGAGTGGAGGGAGACTGTGAGGGGTGCTGATGTTTTTGCAGAGGTGGACTGAGACAGACACAATGTTCTCTTTCTGTTGTTTCTATCTGATATGTGAGGGCTGCGGTGATTTGTATGTGTCTCCCCAGTGCTGGTGTGTATGTGTATGTGTGTGTGTGAGTGTGAGTGTGAGTGTGCGTGCGTGCGTGCATGCATGCGCGCGCGCATGCACATCAGTATTTGATATCTAATACCAGTGGCCCTACTTTATTTGGGACTGAGTGGGACTGACTCCGACGGATGGCTTAGAGAAGAGATGTGACACTTAAAGATAGCAAAATGGAGGAGGTCGTGTAAACACATTCACACACAGACACACACTCGGTCACGTGTTAACACATTTCAAGCCAATATTCCCACAGTTACATTTTTAGGATGCCTTCCTAATGCTCTTTTAACATTTTAACATTCACCAGATTCTCATTTTTGCCCAGAAAATGACTGAAAGAAACTGCGAAAAAGTTGAGACTTAACAAATTAAACAGATGCTGGGAACATGCTGTAAAGCCAGCATAAAGATTGCACTACTTCCTCCTATCCCTACCTATTAGAATTCAAAGAGTCAACAATGTAGTGTAGGTGTACATAATGAATGAAACACAGAATGTGACATCTCCTTGAATTCATAGGTTTAATATTTCATGGTTTAGAGGCACACCTGAGAGCTGAACATATGACTAAATCAAAACTTAATGTGGAACACGCAATATGCTGAAATTATGAAGTCAGGGGGAGGAGGAGACTGAGCTACTGCATCAAGGATGACAGAGTTAGATAGTAAAACACTGAACTGCAGTCACTTTTTATTTTAAACTTTTTAAAGGATTAAATCCCTCACTGTATAAATAGATTATTAGATGAACGTGTGCACTGCATGTCCTATATTTGATTCTGTTCAATATCATCAATCTCAGTCTGTCCGTCGGCTGTTTCTCACCTGCACAAACTGCAAGAGAGACTCAGTTTTTATTAGACTCCACACATTCACTCTCACCTCTGCAGCATCTTCCAAACATGTGTCGAACCCACCAGGAGTCGTCCGTATGGAGATGTGTGTATGTGTGTGCAAGTAGGCTTTCCTGCATGTGTGTGTTCGGCATGACGTGGCAACCCCCTGCCCTGTTCAAACACGGCGTTGGCTGTGCAGGCTGCCTCATCGTCAGGCTTGGCTTGCCAGTGGTACACGCTGTGCCTGGCACCCTGCGGAGGGGGAAGGAAGGAGCACAGCAGGGCCAGGCCGCCTCCAACACCTCTCCCACCGAGCCAAAGGCCCCTCTGGTGGGGCTCTGAACACCAGAACAGGCCCAGGGAGAAATGATAATGAGGACCAAGACTGTGTTACACAGGATAACACATAGGGACGCCATCGCAAGTTTTAAACCACACACACATACACACCAAGACGTAAACATGCAAATATTGAAGCATGCGCGCACAAGCACGCCTGCTCATAATCAGGCTGGCAGGGCTGCAAACAATTGAACACGCACACACACATTTTTTTTTTTTTTTTACATGGAATTTGTGTTGATGAGGATTTAGTTTCAGCAGGTCACAGTCTGGTAGCTGTCATTAATACAGCTATAATAAAAGAAATTTGATTGATTTGATTCTGAACTAATCACCGTGCTGCCAGATTTTTCCTGCATGTCAAAGACCCAACTGCTCCTGAACATTAAGAACAACGAATGGGACAAAGAACAAAGAAAGAGATCTGAAAATGTGTAAAAGTTGAATTACGTTCAGAAGCATCTGGAAAGCTACGGAGTTTCTGGTAATTTGTAATGTCTGTGCATGTTTTTGACACAAACACAGAGTGACAAATTTGAGACCAAAACAAAGCGTCATGTTTGGCATCAAGTGGCAGACTGCACAGGCGTGTTAACCAACCCCCCCCCGACCCCCCCAACTGGTTCTTTTGGCCTCATGTCTCCAGTGTATTTATTTTATGTCATCCTCCAACATTTTTCAAATATGTCTTTTGAACTGATCACAGGATTAGGGGGTACAAATTTTGTCCTTTTGTGTGCAGGCATTTGCAGAAACAAACCTCGAATAGGTATGTGCACAAAGTAGTAATTTGTTCCATGCTGCTATTTTCCTACTCAGCACCTCAGACCAAGTTAGGACTAAATTAAGAAACTAAACTTCCTATACCTTTTTATCCTTTGTGGGTGGCCTGACCCCATCCCAGCATACATTAGGCATGAGACCGGGGTTCACCCTGGGCTGGTTGCCATTCTGCAACAGAGCTAATACATAAATAATCTGTAGATGATTTAGGATTGTTAATTCACCAACCTGAATGTCTGCAGGAAACCACAAACACTGAGAAAACATGTAAACTCAGCACTAAAGGCCCTAACTAATCAGCGGATTAAAACTCTTTTCGCTGTGAGCCAACAGTTCCAACTGCAAACTGACCTACTGTGTCCCCTTAAAGTTGAAGGGATGAATGAAGTCATTTGGAGGATAAATTTATCAATTTTAGGCCATAAATTAATAATTAGTGGCAATTAATAGGTTTTTTAATAACTTACATTGAATAAATCGAAGGTACATATGAATAATTAAATGCAGAAGTTATTCGTTTTAGGAAAGAAATAACTAATTCATACCCCAAATTATCAGAAACTTGTTGCCTGATATCTGCTTTCTTACTACACATGCCGATATGTTTAATGATCTACCGTTATCACAGCATATAAAGAGACCACAGCTTGTTTGTTGTGGAAAGCTTTGTGCAAAGCAGCCTCAGATGAAGAGACTGAGACTCATCACTATCACTGTTCACCATTTGCCGCAAAGATTGTGTTAAAAATGTGAGCAACCTGAAAACAAAACCAAAAGTGACAGGTGTCAACTTAAGTGTTGATAGAATTATGCAGATCCAACATTGATTACAGCACCAGTGGGAAGCGCGTGGGCTGTAGATATAAACCATAGCATGCATGTGTGACTGCTTTGCGAGATGTTAAAGATGAGAGGGGATGAAAATTGGATTAAATTGTGTGTGGCAGCTCACTGTAGGGAGGTAATTAGGGACAAACATTGAGACGCAGAGTCTGATCTCTCCTGCTGGAGGTTAAGTGAAATAGGAGCTGTGAGTCCCAGCGTCCCGGTGGCACAGTGATTAGAATTTCCTAATGTGGGGCTAATGGGATGTCAGCCGGGAGCAGAACCCCTACGCAGAACCACTCATAACAACAAGTGGTCAAAGATCAAGCCTGATTAAAGAGATAGAGAAGAGTAACAGGAACACATTGCCAGTGTTGATGAAGAAGCAAACACTTCTGGGTGTTATGAATCCTGACAATCACCTATATTATCACACCTTTCAGGAATGGGAAGAGGAAAAGTGGTGCAGTACTGTTCTGAAGTTGGATACATGACTGGGATGTGAAAAACAATGCTAGCATTTTACTTTAATAAGTCACAGCTTGCAAATGCTTCGTTTCCACAAAAATGTTATTTTACTACTGGCTCTTTTTATGCACAACTCAGACCTCAACGAGTTGCAAATCAGCAGATTTATACATCATTAAGATGAACCACGAGATAAAAACAATTGTAGACAGATGTCTGAGTCATATTTTTAACTGATTTGAGCGGCATGCTGCTACTGCTGTTACTGTTGCTTTCTCTCCATCATCAGACTTCTACCATTTTCCTAAAGCTCACATACCTGCTCTTTCTGCAGCTGTATCTCCTCCTCAGCTTGTTTGTTTTCTGTGCTCACCCACTCCAGCCCCAGCTTGCGTTTGCATATTTGATCAAACTCTGGTGAGGATTTGATAGCGTCACTAGATGCCAGTTGCAGCAGGGCCTGTGGTTGAAATAACAACAATAGCAGCACAACTTGACTGCCAGCCCCTGATGATGAAACGACAGGGGGAAACAAAAGCAGCCCCCAGAGCTGCAGATGTTGACGCTGGAAGCTGTTTGTTGTGTGGAGGTGTTTGTGAGGTAGAGGTGGTGTGCTTTTGTGTGAGTATATGAGTGTGTGTGGGTGTACAAACACATAAACTCACACGTTTTTGTGTGCATGTGATGTGTGTACTTGTGCTGTATATCTGTCTGTGTGCATGTGTGTCAGTGCTGTGGCCCTGTGGCTATGAGGAACCCAGCTGGGAGGAAGAGTGAGTGCATTCATCCTGGCTCTCAGGGGCCGGGGGCCACACAGGTACGCAACGAGGGGATGAAAGGCTGCTCTGCAGATGTCACCCGCTGGGGTTCAGCGGCCTAGCCAGCAAATGTCATGTTTGGCAGCTGGCACGCTGCTGCTCTCCCACCAGTTGTTGGCAGAGTCGTCTTCTAAAGGATGCTAGAGTGGGATGCAAGCACCGGGAGCGCCCTAATGGGAGCAACATTAAAGAGAGTTGCTGGCTTCTGTCTGTCATAGAACATTAACCTTGTCCTGTTTCCTGCTCCTCTCGGGCAGTTGACGCATATACTCTCTCTTGCTCACCCCCCCGCTCGCTCTTTCCCCAATAACCCGCACATGTATGCGTTTCTGCTCACCAGAGTACTTTCCACTATCTGCCTCTTTATCTGTTTAAAGGGTCAGTTCTACTCAAAAAAAAAAAAAAACGTGGTGTGGTGGTATTGTATTGAAAATAGATGAAAACTGAACAAGAACTTGTCTTTATAGAAATAGTGTTCCTGTCAATCTTGAGAATTCAGAGCATCCATAAGGACTATTATTAGGGTTAGTTTCATTGCAGACTATCAGGTGAGATTTTTTTTTCTTTTCTTTTTATAATTTGGGTGAACAACCCTTTAAAGAACTGGCTAAAACGTTACATTGGACCTATACGATAACTCAGTTCCTGAGGGAAAATATTTTCACTTTAGCCTTTTCTCAAACATTGTCTTTCATGATACCTGCCTTTCCCTGTTTTGCACAGCATATGGTGGTCCTGTGTCAAAGGTCACATGGCTGGCCAGTAGTTTGTGGGCCCTCCTGTTGTCCTGCAGCTGAGCTCTCAGGAGTTACTTACACAGAGAGACATCACCTGCTATGAACACATACACACATTGAAAACACATAGCCTTTTTACTATTTTTTCATAGCACATTCTCCACAAGACATTTTTTTTAAACAAAAGTTTCAGAGTATGATGAAAGTAGATAAAAGTAGTAAAAATATATATAATTTTCAGGTTTACTTGAAAATATGAGAGATTTTCAATGTGATTTCAGACTTTTGAACCCTACTGTAAATACAGGACTTAACATGCTGCAGGCCTTCATGTCAAGATATACAGATGTTATCCTGACTTTGTTAGCCTTTTAAGTGTAACAGTACACGGTGGTGTGTATTTTTTCCTGCAAGTCATGCAGTAATTCCATTGGCATTGACAATACTGTTCCAGTTGTTGGCCTTTGTGTTAATGCTCACCAGGGCCTGTACTTGAAAATCCCAAAGGTCAGTTTCTCACTGTAGGATTGCTATTTAACAACACATCAAGCCCTCCATAATGCAAGAAAATACACACTGACGCTTTGGTGTGTGTGTGTGTTTAGTGTGTCTATGTGTGAGAGAGAGCGAGAGGGAGAGTGAGTAAGTGAGATCATTTTCTTGATCATTTTCTGTCAAGTCACTAATAAGAAACATATACATACAGTATTTGGAAAGACGGATGAATCAGTGATCCCACTTACTCATCAAACTACATGTAAGAATTGCCTGACATTTCCACTGATGCTCCACTGCTTTTATTTTCTTAACCTTGCCAGTCTAAAGAAATGCTTATGTCTAACTAAAGATTTTTTGTGGTTCAGCATCTGTGAATTATTAGTCTGAAAATAACTCCCCCGAAATACTGGCAACTGGCAAACAATTTCTAGGTTTGCACCACAACAGATCCATTGTTCGAAAAGAAGCTAAACTATAGTTAATCACTGCCATGGCTGTATCTATATCAATGTGTTGAATCATAATCAACAATCAAACTGAAAATTTGAAAAGTACATGAAATCAAGATCCTGTAAGCACTATACTGAATCTTTATGTTTGCATTTTAATTCATTTTTAACAATTCACAGGCTTCTATGTGCTTCTGTATACTCATTAGAGCCTCAAAGGCACAATTCAGCATGGTACTAAAATTCAAAACACAGGGCAGGAGCGTGTTATTATTTCTCGTTCTAATTTTAGGAATTTTTCAGTTTTTGGGACGTATACTTATTGCTTTCAGGCCGAGGGTCAGGTGAAAAGATCAATACCATTCTCATGTGTATACAGTAATTATAAAACTACAGCCAGCAGTCAAACGGAGAAACAGCTAGCATGGCTCTGTATACCAACACCTCTTAACATCACTATTTAACACAGTATATCTTGTTTGTTTAATCCCTACAAAACTGGCGTGTAAAAATAAGACTTTGTGGTTTTTACTGTTTCCTGGCCTCCAGGACTCACCCCTCGTAAAACCGCAAAGTGTCATTTTAAAAGCTATAAAAATGTTCGTAGGTGAATTTTGTTACCTTTGGACAGAACCAGACTAACTGTTTCCCCCCTTTTCCAGCCTTTGTGCCAAACTGAGCTAAGCTTTTCATTTTTAACTCATAGCACGAAAGCAAATAAGTGTATTTATCAAAATGTTGATTCCTTTTAAATATTTGTTTACATAATGTTTGCAAATGCAAGCTAAAACCTGCTCCAAAATGCTAATTTTTCATCTTTAAGGCAAATATACAGTGGGAGACCTCTTTCACACACACATGCACACATGTATTGTGTGTATTCAAACGTGTGTCTACATTTGTAACACTCAGCTCCCGCTCTTCTGCTCTTTGTCTGAAGATGTAGTGTAGTACATGATATCGTATGGTGACACATTACAGAGACACACAAACACATGTACATGCGCATACAGTCAAACATACACATGCTTGTGTGAACATAATCAAGCGCACGCAGACACACACGCACACTCGTGCCAAGTGGACAGATCACACCCAGGGGATTTGGATGCATGCAATTAAGATTATGATCAATGACAAGTCAATCATGTGAGGCTGTTCTTCTCTCCCTTCCCCAACTCAGCAATTATTCTCCAGCTGGTGGGGTCTGCCCTGAACCATTGGAGGAGACATTATACTCCTCTTTTTCCATAATTTCTTTTTCCGACTGCCTCCACCCCGTCTCCTCCTCCCTCTCTTTCTCTCCCTCCCTTGCCTGACTTTCCCATACAGTGGAGTTTGCTTTGTCCTCCCCTGGTCCTCCTCCTCCTCTCTGTCATCTCTGTGGAGCAGTTAGCTCTGTCACTCACATCTGACAGCTCAGGGCTCTTCACCATTAGCCCCTGGCCTCCCAGCCTTCAGACTCCATGTTAGGTCAGATACCCCCCCAGCACCGAACAGACAGATGAGGGACAGGTTTAATGTTCCCCTCAGCTGAGCACTGAAACTTCAAACTGCTGGCATTGAAAGGATGATATGTAGTTCGTTATCGCAACTTGGCGCTGGAAAACCGCCAAAATGTGGACAAACTTCTTTCAGTTACTATTGTTTTCGGTGTTGTCTCTTGAAAAAGCTGCTCATTTTGTTGACCAGTCAGAGCTGAATGTACACAGACAACAGCAGGAGAGGAGCTGCACCTGTCCTCTTCCCTGTTTTTGTTCTTTTTTACTGGCAGCTCAAACACGCTGAATTTCACAGTTTCTCAGGTACATTTGCTACTGTGCTACCAACTGCACTGAATAATAGTGTTGCGTGTTGTTGTGTACGTTGAAGAGAGGCATTTGCTCGGCTCTGCCCATTATTCATAATAGAAAGGCTGGCGGGCCGGCCAGCAGACCCATCGCTCCTGTGCTATCTGAGAGCAGATAAAGGAGGCAGGTGTGAGGAGGAAATTAATGTAAATCCATCAGTCTTCAATTAGAGCTCCGCTCACACCCAAAATAAAGACTCCATCTCAGACCAATAGGACCCCAGCTTTATTCACATCCCAGCCCCACCTGCACAACCACAACAACAGCAGCAACAGCCCTACCGTGTAAACACTCAGGAGCTATATAATGCAATGTTTAATGATGAAGAGAGCATGGGATGTGTGATATGTGCAGGTGCAGGGTGTTATCTAGCTCGCGAGCAGCAGCCATGGTGTACACGGTTGTCCATTAGGCTCCCAGTGTGTGGCCGGGCTAATTCTGTGTGCCTGGAGGTGCAGGGGCAGAGGCTCTCCATGGACTGTGGGCTGGGGGAAGAACTGCAGTTTAACCTAATTTGTTTCTAATTACAAAGACAGGAAGCCCACCTGCCACACATACGGCTGTGTTCTCCTCCCCTCCAAGGGTTGGAGAGAGTCTGGAGTCAGGGGGGAGGGGATGAGAAGGTGGTGAGAAAGAGCTTCCGTGATTTTATTTTTTTGTAACTTGTGCTGCGTCCTTCCACCATTACACAGCATGTACAGCACCTTCACAGCTGATACCAAACTGAATATTTTAAATGTCTGCTTCAACAATAAATATTTGAAAAGCAAATAGCCCATTAGATAAGAATTTCAAGGAGCTCTGGGAGTGTTTATAAATGTCAAACCGAATGTTATCTGACAAGAACAAAACTGTATTATCTCAGCATTACCATTACAGCTACGCCAACAGTGAATCAGCCTTGGTGTGTGTCTGGGTTGGCAAGTTGGGAAGATTTCCATCTCATTGTTGTTAGTCTCGGGAGTTTGGTTTGTTTGGTGATTGCTGGAGACTACTGTTAGCCATAACAGCTTGCCACAGAGAATTAGTATAGTTTGAACATGATGCTGCACTTCTCAGCTATCGCATGACATCATCACGGGGAGGTTTCATTAAACCAAGGAAAGAGTTGGAGAATGAAACCCGAGAGCATAGTTTCATGCAGCCAGCCTTGTTCTTACTTGCTTTGTTCTGTCTTGGCTTCGCTGCTAGTGTCATGTTAACAGCATTTGGCCACATGACTTGAATTTGTAGAGCTCTGCCTATTAACTTGAATCTCTACACCAGACTTCCTCTGTGCATGACATTATTGTGCAGAGGATATGGGTAAAAAGAAAAAAAGAATGAAATAACAATTCCCATGGTTTTGCTCTGTCACTGGCAAGTTTTGGTCTGTCACAGTTTACCAAATGATACCATGGGATACCTGACGGAGCTCTGAAGACGCTAAGAAACGCAGCCATATCTGGCCTCAGTTTGAGTCTACGTAGCTTTGCAACCTGTGAAGCCTACTGTGGCTTTCATCTGTCAGACCTTATCAGCTGACCAGATCCCCCAGCGGTGTTAATGGCAGGCTGTGGCGGTGTAAAGCCCCCTAACAAGGAACCTGATTGTTCTGTTAATGTGTTACTTCCTGTTGGAGTCACAGCTCCGGAATGGAGCTGAGTGGCCAGTGCCGGAAGAAATCCCCACATCAGAGCGATCGCAGGCCGGCCAGGGTTTCACTTTGCCAGCCAGCTACCCAGACAGTGGGCCAGTCAGCTTCTACAGCCCGTGATGGAGGAGATGGATTTCACTAAAGCACAGTGTGTGTGTAACCTGACACCAGGCCTAAGGACCCTGGTGGTCCAAATTAGGTAGAACCAAATCACACAGAGGGCTTGATGCCATGGAGTTCACAGACATTACACAAGCCTATATAGTACTGCAATTACAAATACGGCTTATACAACTTAGCATAAAAGTTAAGATTTTTAAACGTGTAAATATGTGCCTCATATAATTTGATACGCTCATTTTGTGAAGCAACATGCAAATGTCGCAGAAGTGTTATTGCTGTGTGTTAGCAGTGGTGACTGTTGCCACTATGAATTCCTCCAGCTTATTCCCGCCACTCTCGGATTTACACTCTGTGCACAACTTTGATCTCAAGGTATTAAAGTCAATAGTATCCATACAGGGTGTGGAGTAGAGCAGGGGCTTATGGGGCTTTATACCCTCTACATGCAGGGAGCTATCTGAGGCCAAACAGAAGCAGCCTGGATGGAGGTGTGGAGATGATGGGACAGAGGCAGAGATCGGGTGAGACAAAATAGAGACAGAGACTGTTTGGCTGATCATGTGAGTAGCAGGTCAACTCCTTGGCAGAGAAAGCGCTGTGTTGCTATGGCAATATGCCTTTTTACCCACCCAGGAGTCATGGGCCAGGGTAGCATCAGTGCTGTGAGCGTTGTTCAAGAAGCAGTGGAGATCAGGGCCTTAATCAGTCAGCACTGATACAAGGGTGAAGAGTGGGAATAGAGCCTGGGGCTGTTTGGAACAGGAACATCAGTACACACACACACCCACACACAAGCATACACACCCACACATCCTTATGAGCACAGCATCTAATGCACAAACAAATTAGATGAGAACTAAGCAGAATTACTGGTTTGTGATCAGCTCAAATTCATCGTGACTCTTTGTTACAATGGAGGGAATTTCAAGAGCAGATCTCAGCAATAATAGCTTATTTCCCCAGTGAAGAGGATCTGTGAGTTGCTCACGCAGTTCAATATGTGCAACTCCTGTTGGCATCCTGCGTTGTCGCAAAGAAGTAAATAAGGAGTAACTTGTGTTGTGTGCCCAATTTAAGTCGTTTTCCTCCAAGGCTCTAAAAGTCTGAAGAGGAAATCTATCCTGAAGTTATCTTACAAAACTTAATGACTGACTGACCATCTGATTCACACCCTATCTGTCCAAGACATGGCACATATTTATTTCCAGCAAGTGATTGCATCAAATTTGTCCTGTTTTTAACTTTGTTAGAAAAAACATGCTTGGCGGATGCACGGCACACACTGGTGGCTGCAGGGAGCCAAAAGCACTTTATTTATGTTTGGATGGCAGCGGGCGCTCAGTTCTGCTTGGCAGAGGCAGTGTGCTGTGGTCTTTGGCACCCCTTCGCATCCCTCCTGTCCCCCTGACATACACTCTCCCTATCTCTGCTGGGCCTCTGTAGCGTCTTGTGTATGTGTGTGTATGTATGCATTTGCATGTGTTTGGAACTATGCATGTAGGCTGTGTCCTCCTGTTTATATGTTCTTTGAACTACAGTTAAGATATTTTTTTACACTGAATATCACATAAAAGAGACAGGCAGCAGCTTTATATCAAATTTTCACAGACTGTTTTATCTGTACCTTTGCAAAAAGGACTACTGGCCCCTCTAATTAAGCATGAGAAGTTTTTCAAGTAGGAAGTAGTTTTGAAATTGAAACTAATCTCCAGTGCACCTACAGTCATGGGGCTGCAAAGCGCAAAGTTCCAAGAAAAAAGATACTACATGAATTATGATGAATGCATATGCCAGTGGCTAATCTTCTACTTTGAGACTTTGCTACTTGAAACTTATTTAAGACGTCACATGCAGGGCATGAGTGACTCATGTAGTAATGCCAGCCAAGTGCAAATTCTAATCTTCCCTCAGCTCTGCTTATGCAGGAGAGAACACTCTGCCAGGGTGTCCACTGAGCACAGCCATTCCAGAAATCCAAAGTTACAAGGTCGGTGTACATCTGCTGTCGGCAGAACCTAAAGTAAGCAAATATCCCCAGGTCTATACCCCAACAATCTCATTTATTATTTTTCCTCCACCTTCCCCGAGCTTTTCATTTTACCTCAGGGAACCGACTGACCTGCACTCGATATATAAATATATAATTTATATCTCATATATTTATAAACCAAGGCAAGGCCAGCCACCTTAAAAGGAAGCGAGGCCTTTTTCCTTGTGCCGGAGCTCTGCAGAGTCTGTTGAGGCTCAAACCCAGGATCCGTAGCCTGGGTTTCCTCAGTCCGGAGCAGGCAATGTAGCAGAGGGCTGGGAAGAGAGTGATTCTGGTCAGGCAGGCAGGCCATCCGCAGCCAGATAACAGCTGATACTGGGACTAATTTGGTCATGTGCAGGGCTGCCGGATGACGAGGGGCTGATAAAGAAAACATGGCAGATAGACAGCTGGGCTGCTGGAGGAGGATGTGAACTCTCCAGATCCTGGCTGGATGATTTTAAGTGTCCTGAGCCTGCCTGTCTGTCTGTCTGTCCATTCATCTGTCCACTGTCTTCCTGTGGAAATCCATCATAGATTATAGTTTGTGTTTTTGAATTTTTGGTTGGTGAATGTGGGATGCAAACTTCTTTTTTTTTTTTTTAAGGTAGACGCGTAACATTTTTGAATTGACTCTCCCATTTGACCATGCAGTGGGTTTGCACTTTGCCAATACCAACAAGTAGCTGATGGAAATCTCAGCTGCACAAGGGCAGCGTATAGAACAACACAAATCGCCAAACCAAGCTGATGGATGGATAACAATCCCTAGCGGATGAACTGCTGTGCTGGAAACATACTGTGAACATGAGCAGTCTTGGCCGGCGGAGTATGATTACAGAGCAGCAGCACAGTTTGAGAAGCCCTGCCGGGGTCATATGGTTCTGACAGTCCTGGTCTGCTTAGGCTAACACAGAGCCTGTTGCCTGGCCTAGAGAGGGGAAAGACAGTGAGATAGTGTGTGGTGGTGGTGGTGGTGTGTGTGTGTGTGTGTGTGTGGGTGTGTGTGTGTGTGTGTGTAGATTGGCTCCCGGAAGAGCAGCAGTGGCTCAGGACTGCGAGGAGGCTGCTGGGAAATGTCTGTGTCACCGGTGTCACCCAGGCAAGGCAGATACACAGAGCAGCAGTCACGGACACATTCTTGGCCCAGGCCGAACTCCAAACACTCTCGCTACCACGATCCCCCTTCTCGCAGGCTCTCACTCTGCTTCCTCTCTCTCACTCACAGATGCTCTCTCTCTCTCTCTCTTTCGTTTGCTCTCTCTGGCATCTACAGCTCTCTTGTGTGTGTGTTTGTTGCCTCTGTCAACAAACACACACACACACACACACACACTTTAATGTGTCTTTTTTTTCTGAACAGCTCAGGAAAGACAGAAATTTGAAGGTACAATAATCAACAGGAAAAATCATTTCTGAGGACTCTTGCAGACTCAAATAAATCCATCAAATGTATCATCCAGAAACATTTGTTTCTGAGCATCATTTAAAAAAACACTACAAAATCATTATCTTAGGGTGTTTAGCTTTAAATCATGTGCATTCTCTATTGTCATACTCTATCCTCTGTAATTTAGTCTAACAAGGCTTCTAACCCATTCAGTGTAGAGCAGGCAGAGGAGCCAAATGAAGCTAACTAGCACCCCCTTTTGAAAGTGCACTCTTGACCAGAAAAACAAATCTTCTATCATTCTCTTTTCATCAGCTTTGAAGCTCATGAAGCAGATGAGCTTTCTGTCACCCGTGCAAATCTAGATTGGGCTGTCTCACAGAAGTGAATGGATAGAGTGATGAGCTGAATTAGCGATTAATTGGGATTAAAATGTTTACCACAGGAGGTTGTTGTGGATGACCTTTTATGTTCTGTGTGTGTGTGATGGATGCTAGAGAAAACAACAGCTCAGCTTTGATTAATATGGATTAGGAGTCTTACAACTCATAATTCACACGCTGGACAAAAAACATGTTTGGTAAAGCCAATTCCCCTCAAATAAGAAAAAAAAAGATTGAAAAATGGTTACTGTCTAAATGTGTCTAGCATTTTGGTGTAGCTTCAAGTATCACCTAATATCACATAAAGTAATGTTATGTATGTATTATTGCAGTATAAATCTGCTTTCTGAAAAGTTGTTAGTTAAACCTCAGTATGCAGAGGAGTTTGTAATAAAGCTGCCCACTCAAGTTGCCATGAGCAGTAATATGTGATTAAAACAGCAGATTTAGAAAGTAAGTGTAGCTCATGAAGGATCTTAATGCAAACATTTTCTCCTAAATTCAGGTTCCAGGCAACATCCCAGGCACACTATGATATACATAACTCAAACGATCTCACGCTGTCTGTTTCTGATGGGATTTCATGATTTGGTGTGAAGATTTTATCATCTCCCCGTTCATATGACTTAGTTTTTTAGTTCTTTAGTCCCATTTTCTGATGTATTTTAGTGTCAGACATTTAACTGTTTGTCTTGATACAAGTTGGTGGACTGCGTAAACACCAGGGTCAACAATGGAAACAAGTCCAGGGACTTTATTGTTCTATCCCTAACAGTGTCTGTTTTTTTTTTTTTTTCAAATATTTTTCAAATATAGTTCAGTGTTGTCAGTAAACCAAACCAAAAATAACTATATACTGATAAAATATACTGATCAGGTGGTCTGAAGGTTTTGGACACATAATACAGTCATATACAAACACATATCTGACATGCCAGTCATTGTTTAGCCATCACAATGAACATATACATCTGTCTCGTCCTTCATCTCAATCCATCCCTCCATATGGATGGATTGAGATTCACACTGTACATCCATGCACACACATTTCCAGGCAGCTAGTCAGAGCCCTGGGAATTTGAGCCCTTACACGAGAGAGCAGTGTGGGAGAGACCCGATAAGCAGCTCAGACTGGATCAGTGGTAGCAGGAGGGGAGTATGGGAGCTCCTAATACCCCCCCTTCCATCAGTATCCTTCATTCCTTCGCCCTTTACATGTGCCTACACCCCTGCTCCTTGATCCATGTCTTTTATTAATTACTGTATATTTGTCATGCTCTTGCTTACATCCGTACGCAGTCTTGGGTCGGCTACTTATTTTTGCTTGCAACATGCATCTCCAGTCTTGCTCAGTGCTTCCTCCACCTATCTTGTCTGCCTCATCACTTTCATATCAACCTCTTCCCCCGCCTAACCTCCTGTCTGCTCTGACACACCTTCTTATTTGAGCCCCGCTCCCTCCTTCCTCTTTGCTTTGCGAGCACAACTAGTTTCTACTCAGAGTTCAGAGGCGTTGGAGGTCAAAGAGGAGACGGAGGGCCGGGGAGTGGAGGGAAGGGAAGGGGAGGGCTGAGTGAGTGTTGAGCTGGTCGGTCGGTCAGGTGCAGCGCCACCAGTGATCATTAGGGTTACAGCTGCCCGGGCCAGATTGTGTGCTGCCTGCACCAGGCGAGATGTTTTGCCCAGGGAGAAGAGCGAGCATCTGTCTGTCCCTCCCCATAGACAGCAACCTCCTACCAGCCTGTCCAACTCAACCCAACTGGTAACAAGGTCACCCAACTCTTACTTTCTCTCACTCACTCACGCACACCCACTCTGAACTACTCTGTACTTCTTTTCCTGTTTCGCTCACTCCCTCCTTTACAGACAGCTCCTCTCACTCTCTCTTGTTAGGACAAGTTGTGAAAGCAGGAGGCCCTTAGTGCAGTGCAGATTGCAAAGACGAGTGCACGTGATATTTGGACTGAAATGAATTTTTATGTGAGCTCAATGCCAATGCACATAGCACCACAGAACAGCTTTTCCTTTTCAAACTGTCGAAACTGTTTATTCGTTATCTGTGCCCAATGTTAATTGCATAGTTTGATCCCTGTTGATAAAGGGACACTTTCATCATAAGAAAATAATTGGTTCCAGTAACTTGAGAACAAATTTTTTTTACAACCATTGTTCGTCCTTATCAAAATAGTACAAAATTATAATTATGTACAAAACCCAGAGGGGAACTTGTATCTGTATGTGTATTCACTACAGAATTGACATCTTTTAACTTCAATTTAAAGGCTTTAGACCTGATGAGAGTGCCTGAAGAGACTCTATGTTAAACTGTCTTTAAACAAAATGTACTTTTATATCATTGTATGTTCCTTTTTTAAAAAAAAATAAAGCCACATTATAAGGTATCATGAAAGCTATAAGTCACTATACCATGCCACCATACCGAAAGTCGAGAGTTACATGACTCTCGATTGATACCACACTTGTATTGTTTCATTCAATATGAAGCTTCAGTAGCTGGTTAACTTAGCACAGTGATTGGAAACAGGGGGAAACAACTAGCATGGTTGTGTACAAAGGTGACAAAATTCATCTTGCAGCAACTCTAAAGCTCACTGATTAACACATTATATCTCGGTTGTTTGATATGTTAAAAAATTGAAGTGTAAAAATGACAATTTGTGGTTATGGATTGTTTTGTGCTGGGACTGTTGTCGTCACCGTGAGGCTGCAGCTAGCAGAGACTCCAGGAGTATGGCTTTTGAAACATAGCAAAGTGTAGACAATATGAAAGAAGATTATACTCTACAGAGTTACACACTAAAAAATTACTTATATCTGAGGTTTTACACAGTGACAATATGTTACTGTGGGGGTTTTAAGGCTTCTGTAGGTGATTATCAAAGGATTGGTAATCTAAACATTTGTGGATTGCAGATTAAAATACAAACATGTTTTCAGGGTTTATTATAGTGATGTCTTGAAGTGGAAGTGAATTGCTAACAAAGTGTGTGCAAGTTAATTGCCCACAGCAATGCAACTCTCAGAGAGTGTGTATTTAATTTAAAGCTCTGGACACAGAGGGGTCTGCTGTTTACGCTCAAATCATCAGCTTCCTACCAGATTATGTGGGGAAATCCTCAGAGGAGTGATTTCTTCTTTGGTTGGGTGCCAAATGTCAGTATTGTTTGATAAGGTTTGAGGTGATTTGCTGATTGAATGCATTAGGTGATGGGTGCTAATCTCTCTGATCTAGCTTTGTTTGTGGACTAACAACAGCATTGTATGAGGAGAGGAAATCTTACCAGGCAACAAATAACATATGGCCTCTGTTGTTGGTGCATCAAACGCAGTGCCCCCTCGACAACAATAAACAGTTAATGAAAATGTAGAATTTTAACAAGGATAAACAGTGTTGTCGGCCCTTTGTTTTTCAAGAATAAAAATCGAGGTTATAAAATAAATAGGCCTGTGGTCTCCACAGAAACACGCATCAGTACAAAAAGACAGCACAGACAACACATTTTTCATACTTATCAGGAAAAACCTCAATATGTACACAAAACACTCTTTTTGAACAAGCAATACATTTGCTATCAGTCAGCAAGTGGGGGGGTTAGAAAGCAGTGAAACCTTTAACTCATTTTGACAGCATCATCTGTACTCAATTGTCAGCCAGACTGAATGAGCTGGGCCAGGAGCTGACTGAAAGGGGCTGAAACAGGTGTGACACCAACTTTCTGCCTCACAGGAGACGATAAAGCCCTTGGTCAAGGGCACAGCACCTGGGCCATTGTTTTATCACACAAAATGGCTTTTAAGTGCAAATTTCCACTTGGTCCTAAAGGAGACCTGGCCTCTGCACTTGCTTTACTCATCTGAACCAATATGTGATCCGTCCTCATTTGCATAATGGGCAGAATGGAAATGAGGGGCCAGCTTTGTCAGCCCAAGACAAAAAGAAGAAAGAAAAAAGGGAGACAGACTGATGCCATTCTGTTGAACTGCATCTGTACAACACAAAGGTGTGATATCTTGAGTATCATTTGACCACTTTTAATTATGATCAGAGGTTATATTGAGCACTGCCATGTTCACGGTTTGACAAAGGCTCTGTAAGTGGCTGCTAAATGGTAGATAATAAAACAAGATGGAGACAGATCATGTAAGCGTGCACGCCTGTTTGTACATCCCTGTCTTTTGTTAGCTACTAATAGGATTTAGACAGTTTTTAATTGCAAAAAGCTTGTTTTTCACTTTTCAGGCTACTGTTTGACACAGAGTATGAGTTATTCAGATGTCGACAGCTTTCAGTCTCGTGGTGGGCTGGACTCTCTTGGTTATTTTATGCTGACTGCGTTGCGCTCACGTTGCATCATATGTTTTCAAGTTTCATCTCTTAGTCTGCCTAACATGAGATCAGTGAGTGAGGACTTGGCAGTTGGGCCAGAATTAATTCCCCCTGATGAAACTGATTCTTCTGCACCACTCAACTGTCAAAACTTTTATCTCCTGTGCTACTGCAGTTGACCAAACTGTGTGTGTGTATGTCACACCTGCTGATGTATACATCTTTAGTTTCGTCTTTTATGAAATTTTTTTTTGATGGAGTTATTGTTGGAGCACATTATACTGCTGAGATGTGTCTGTTCAATCGCTCCCCTTCACAGAGAGTTGAAAAAGGGTTCAGCGATGCAACAGTGCCCCAGGATCTGCAACTTAAGCAGCTTGCAGGCAGCTGTTACTACAGTAACAGTGACGTTGGGAGGAAAGGGTTTGAAGTTTGACGACCACTTCGCCAAAGTGTGTAACAGCTATAGTATATACACTGTGAAACGTTTAATCCGTCTTTAGATGATCACCCAAAAATCAAACACTATTATTGGGCAACTTGTTTGGGCATGTAATCTTGGCTAGTTAGCTTTTAGCAGGCCGAGTTTATCTTTGTTACTTTTTACTCCATTATGATTACACTGAACTTCTGCCTCATTAGTGTGCTATAACAAACTCAGTTAGTGAGAAGTTGGAGCATCAGTCTTATTAAGGGTAGCAGATTGGATTTTATCTCTGTTTTGTAGTTCTGTTGTACTTTTTTTTTTTATTAAGTTGTATGGGATAGGAATATTTACATGGCAAAATAAATGCTAAATAGAGTTTTGTCTTATCTAGGTTTTAACAAAGATAGTCATACTGGTTTTATAGTGCAGTCTTGTCTCCTTTCTCTCCGCCAAGCGGTATTTCACATGCCTGTGACAGAAAACACAAGTTGGGTTTTAAGTTTTAAGTTTAAGCTAACAGACTTTCTTCATCAGTGTCTGAAGCTCTTGTGCATATTGCTCTGCAGCAGCATGGCCTCCTCACCACCTGCACAGTGGGCTCTGTGGCTGGGGCTCCAAACTGTCAGCAGTGGTGCAGTGCAAATAGCACATCACTGCCCGCATCCTCACTATGACTCATTTCTTTTCTTCAGTTAACCACTGCCAGTTTTTGTTGTTATGTGGGCTTCTGTGACCTGCAAACAGCACAGTGGTGAGACAGCGCACCCTAGACTGAAGTGCAGTAGGAATACTATTGAGAGACACACATCAAGACATATGGGTAATAAAATGTTATTGTTTGAGTATGACATGTAATTACAGCCATTGCCTGTAATCAGTGATTGTAGATTTTAAGTACTCCCAGTTGAAATATACAGTGAGAGCCAACAAGTGCTGCATCTCCTTTCTTTTGACAGTGATACAATATGTATTGATATGATTTTGCAATATTTGAGAGGCATCATGGCTCTCTCTCTCTCTCTCTCTCTCTCTCACTTATAAACACTTTTACACACAGAATATAAGAGTAAATGATTCCTGTGGAGAAACAGACTTACCAAAGCTCATTTTAGATGTCTAAAAATGATTTCTTTGCTGTTTTCTATTGGAAAACATGCAATAAGATATGTACGCCAAAGTGATATTTCCAATAAGCTGCTACTTGCTTTCTCTGCCTTTTTCCCTTGCCATGCTTGCACTTAGGCACAAAGGTATTTACTTTAGCTTAATCTTCTTGAGCTTTCTACAACCAGGAAACACGTCCACACAAATTCTTACATGAACAAATACACAAAGAGGCAAAACCCTGTCGCCTTGTTCTCTGCGAAGGTAGATTATCTGTGAATGCACAGAGAAATTTCTCGGGGGATGCTTTGGCGCCGAGTAATAAAACTCGGAGAGTGTTGCCTTTGCCAAGCTGAGACATCTGGTCACCTTATCACAGATAAGTGGGGGTTAGTCCTGGCATCTGCTAGAATTAATCCATTTTGCAAACACAGTTATCCTAATCTCCTAAATAGTCATTCCACAACTGTACAAAGCAGTAGGTACAATTTCACCTTTCCTTCTCCGGCGTGTGCAAGATTGATCAAGGCACACTTCGCTGCACCGTGTCATGAAACGTGAATAGTGACACAGTATAAGAGTGGAAGACAAAAAGGGGTTTGGAAATCTGTGTCACAACCTGCACCTGGCCAACTATTTGCCGGTGCCCAGTCTGGTCTACAGCTAGCCACCTAACGTCTCTGCATGAATATTCATGTGGGCGGATTTCTCTTTTGTTGCCTGCCTAGTCAGCAGTCACAGAACACATGGTGAGTGTTGGCAGCACCCGGCCTAGGTAGAGGGGCCGCGGACGGAGGCAGTGGCAGGAACCAGGACCTGTGAGGCTGACTGACATTTCCATCTGTGGCGAGGCCTGGTAATTATCGGGGAGAGGAGCGCCCGCAGCAGCGCGCCATCTGCTAGGGGAGATGGCTCAATGAGGTATGAGCACGAGCGGCACTCCGTCGGGCCACTGCCTGCCTCTGACATGAGGGCTCGCATCTGCTACCGAGGAGCCGGGCCGCCCAACACAGCCTGCCTGCCTGGCCGAGAGAGGGGGCTGACAGGAGGGAGGAGAGCAGCCAAGAGCCCCCCTGACCCCCTCCACCCCCACCACCACCCACAGCCATCACTACCACCACTGCCCTGCCAAAGGCACACTTGACAAACAGCAGAGCCCACTCACAAGTTTCCATACAGATCTCATCAAGTTGTTTTTTTTTTGTAAAGGATGCTTTTAGCTTCCAGTTCTTGCTGAGGAATCCATCATTGTTATGTCAGTGACAATGACTATTGGAACAGAAATATAGTATGAGGTGAGACTGAGTGAACAAATGCAGTAGACAATATGCATTTGTTTGAGTGGATGGGAGCACACCAGTAGATATTCTCTACTGGTGTGCTTGTTTCCACAGAATTTGCTTCTGACTCATATGTGAAGTACAGCTCTCTACGAATGGTCGGTTGTGGGAGCCCGGCACCATATCACACAGCCTCCTCACACACCTAGCAGGTGTATGTGTGTATGTGTATGTGTGTGTGTGTGTGTGTGTGTGTGTGTGTGTGTGTGTTTATGTGCATTTGCCTGTGTGTACGTTGTCCTCGTTCTCTCATTGTAGCTCTCATTTTGCGCTCAGCATGGTTAGTCCAACTGTGGTTCTGTTATTACACTCTGCCCACAGACATAGACACACACTTTCAGATCCACTCACTAACATCCCATTAACAACGTGCACAGAGCGCGGGCCCACTGCTCACTGAGCAGTCAAGATGGCTAACTACTGAAAAAGACAGCTGTGTGTTTGTGAGGTGTGAAGACAAGATTTCTGTGGTGTGTGCTATACTTTTACAGATATATATAATGATTGTTAAAGCTGATTCTGACTAAAACTAAAACACTTATTTTAAAATGATGTGTGAATGAATTTTGCTCGGCCACTCTCTGGTGTTATTGGTTACTTAGTCCTGCCAAACACAGCCAGCAATTTTAATATTGGTGATAGGCTCTGCTCTTGATTTAGGACTACATGTGGCCCATATCCTATCATCATATCCAAGTAAAGTAATGCTTCTGTGGCAGTTTCTGTAACTCGCAATTTTACCTTCTCCTGTTTTAGTTCTTTAACATCTGTCAAGTCTCTGACAAGTTGTTGTGGAAGTTGTTTTTACCTTTGTGGATCAGTGTTTTCACGCTGCCCTCGTGGCTCTTGCATCGCTTATTATCACTTGAGATTTACTCTAAAGGAGATGCAGAGCAAAGGAGGCAGGAGAGGTAGAGAGAGAGAGAGAGAGAGGTAGAGAGTGAGAAAGCATGAGAGAAAAAGAGGGAGAAGGAGAGGAAGGGGAGGGGTAGAGAGAGTGAGCGAGAGAGAGAGAGAAGCGCATCTCTTCATCGCAGGATTTTATCTGACTGTTTGGACAGATTGGTAGAATTCAAAATGCAGCAGGGGCCTGTGATGTGGCAATAAAGCGTTTGCCTTTGATCCCGCCTCACTATTTTTTTTCTCCCCTGCACATGTGCACGTCAAAATCAATTAGATCAACTCTGAAGAGGCGAGGCAGCTGCGCATCCGCACAACAAACCTTTGCATCACCTTAGTTTACCAACAATCTGGTTATTATTCTCATTGTCAACTCATTGATACAAACTCCAGCGCTTCCATCACCTGCATACACAACAAACTTCAAGGTGTGTGCAAGATGAAATGGTACACAAATAGAATATCCATCTTAGCAGACAGAAACACATGCTTACATTCTAGCCGCAGCTGTCAATTACCTACAAAAAAACCCTCTTTGATAAGGAAAATTTGAATTTCCCCCCTCCCTGCTCTTGGAGTGGCTTTTTCAGATGTCGTAGCACTTATGAGAAATTTGTGACAGCATCAACAGCGCCTATTCCCCATTCAGCAGCATTAACTCTGTGCCATGTGTCTAACAAACGGAGGCCATTCTGGAGCCCTTAATGACAAGGCTGCTCCACTCCTCTCCTCTCCCCCTCGCTCTTTTCAAATTGCTCTCTAAATGAAGTACAGCTGTGTGGACCAGGTGCTGCCATCCCCCTTTCAGAAAGAACAGGAAATTATGAAATCCCCAAATCCTTCACAAATGGCGGGCAGGAGGGAAGGTTGGAGAACGTCAGCTCGGCTTGCCTGGTCTGTAGCTACATGTCTCTTGTCGGTGGATGATCTTTCATTCGCGTTCATCATCAAGCTCTCTCCATCCACCGCTCCGACCCGTCACTTACGAGTGTCAGGGCATACAACGAATGTGCTGATAGGTTCATTCAGTTACAGCATCATTTTGACTGTTGGTATAATTTTTAGAAACATGTATTGATACTGGTGGGTGCATCTTATCCATGCAGCACTAAATATGTGCTTTAATGCCTCATGTTAGGTAGGTTGCAATTACTGAAAATAGTTTATTCATATGCGTGTGTGGTCCGGAGGCTTCCCCTGACTGCAGATTTAACTTTTTTTTTTTTTATCAATCCTGTGAACTGTGTTAAAAGGTTTATGACTAGGCTGAATAAATTATCGGTTTTCCACAAAAAAGAACACTATATCATCTTTCCTCATCCTTTCAAATGAAGGTTTTACTTAAAGCTTGCAGTTGCAAACACAGAATCCAGCTAGTATTCATAGCTCTGTGTTTGTTCTCTGTGTTCTAAACAACAGAAAGAGCACAACTGCTGAAGTAGGCCTCCTGCTCAGGAGACTGTCAATGTGCAGCTGTCAATGTCTCCATAAAGCCCCATATCCATAATAGACAAAGCACTCATCAAGCCTCAGCTTCATCTGGCCTCCCAGATGCCCCATCACCAGGGGCAAATCCCATCCAGGACTGAGCAGCGCACCATGCAGCCAGATGTGAGCTGGCAACATGGCCGTGGGGTCAACACATGGCAAAGGTAGACCCAATAAATGAATTATACTCTGATTATCATAAATGTGGCATCTGAGCATGGCGCTTGTGTTGCTGTTGTTTGGAAGGGAAATGCTGGGACATAACTGTATCAGCTGTGCTGCTGCCTCTGAAGCGCACACATATAGTCAGTTTTTTGGTATTCATTGCCATGTTACTCAAACTTTGTGCAAGGAAATTACAGGAGGTAACATGATAGAGCCAAAACATATTTAGGATTCTCAGAATGATTCCATGCCATATGCCCTGTATTTGTACATAATTCCACAATGTTCTAGGTCGCTCCCCCAAACATATTCTGTTTCGTCACATGCCAAAAAGACCTTTTTCCCCCCATCCCTCCCTTCCTCAGTTTGACACGTTTGCATGCGGTATCTGGCTGCCCTGGCTCCCTGTCTTCCCCTTTAAAATGCCATGCCAACTTCAGAGGACCCAGGTGTATGGGTCCGTTATCAATTCCACTAACAAGCGTGCTTACTGGGATCACAGGACGCGTTGTGGCTTGCTTTAAAGTCCCCGTCTGTAGCCAAGGCTGACCTGAATTGGAGACATGCGGCCCCCTGCTGATAGCAGCCAACCTCTGATGGGCAGTCCCTCTCCCAGACTTGGCCAGCACTCCGCCTTGGAAGGAGGAGGGGAGAGAAGAAGAACTCTTTGAAATGCTGGAGTTCCATGAAGAATTGAGAAGCAGGACAGAATCAAAGGCTTCTGATATAGAAAAGGAAGAAAAAAATATAGAATCAAGACTTGGAGATGAGGAAAAAGGGGAGATCGAAAAAAAAAGTGCCCCCCCCCCCCCCCCCCCCCACACACACACACACACACACACACACACACACACACACACACACACACACTCTAGGTTACATATACACTGTGAACAAAGGACATATCTGAAGTTGCAAAGAAAACCTTTCTACCTCTTTGCCACAGAGGCCTTCAGATGAAACCTACAGTTAAAAAAAACAAAATGATATCTCTGCAGCTCTATAAAGTACAGTAACAATGCTGCAGTACACACACACACACACACACACACACACACACACACACACACACACACACACACACAGTGCTGACATCAAACTACTTACCTTTACTAAAGATATTACACAGTTTGTCTTAAAGAAGCATGTTCCACATTAACGTCTATGGCCACAATGCCTTTTTGTGCACTGAATATTTTTCTGTTTGAAAATTTGTCAGAGCAGCATGTGTGTGGACAGAATTCATGTTGAGAATGCATATGTATGGTGGTTTGCGCTTTGCCAAATGAACAATAGCACAAGTCCATGCCTGATAAAAAGAAAATGGGCACATGTGTTAGAAATGAGTCTCTAACTCAGCTCTTGCTGCTGCTTGTATTAGTGGTGATGGTGGCAGCCATTATGTCCAGGTGGCCTAGAGGATGCTGGGGCTTTACTGAGAGCTATACACACACAACACGCACACAGAGACACACACACACGTGCATGCACAGAAAGCTTCGCAGCTGCTAGGGCCCGCTGCATGTCAATTAGGACAGCAGAGGATATACAGGGACACATGGACATTCACACAGCACATGTATAATGCATGACAGGTTGGATGGACTGTTTTGAGGTCTACCAGTAGTGGTGTATGAAAAAAATATATTTCAGACAGGATCACACACCTGAGGTTCTCACTGGCAGGTGGATATGATTTTGAGTTGGCTTGTGATGTTTGGATACCATTTGTGTGCATATGTGTGTGCTTGTGCTGTATTCATATATGATCCTATGGAGTATATATATTTGTCAAGCTTCTTCTCTTGCTCACGTGCAAAAAAAATGAAGAGGGAATAGAGGTTATTGCTTAGGGTGGTTGTCTGAAAAAAAAAAAGAGGAAGTGAAATTGTTGTGACAGGCGTTAATTCCCCAGAATCTTCCCTCATTTCCATTCTCACCTGAATCAAAACAATTTCCATGGTGTAGTGTTCAGTCTGCAGCAGGATACTGGGTGATAAAAGATCTTCACTTAGGAAAAATGGCAAATAAGCCATCGAAATCGCAAGATTCTGTACGGAAATGTTAATTTTTAACATCATGACAGTTGAATATCTTTATGCTACTGTTTGCATGTTTGCAAACTCAGATATATACCAGTACTGTTGTTCAAATGAATGTGAAGTTCTGGCCCCTTCAGGAAAACATTCCTTTTAAGGTCAAAGCAAGTCAGAAGTTATCTGCAGAAGCTAGCACATTATGCTGATTACTCTTATGAAAATTGCATGTAGTGGGGTTAGGGGTCACCGGAGCTTAATTCCGTTTTCATGTTTTGTTTCACACTAGCCAAGCTGTGGATGTCTGTGTGTGAGGCACTGTTTGCTATTGGCCTTGACAGCGCACAGTGTAATTGGCTCACTAAGGTGATTCAGTAATCGTCTGAGTGACACCTTCCCTGGCAAATTTTGACACTGGAGGTGGATGAGGATGCGGTGGGCTTCAAGTGCCAAGGGAGCTAACCTTGTAGGGAAACCAAATTTACAGCAGGGAAAGGTGGAGTAGCCCCACTTCATTTCAGTGTATTTGCATCCTAGAGATATTTTTTTCTTATCCTCTTAACCTTATTGACTTGAACCATGAAATTGTCCTTGTTCTTCACTGTTTGAAATGGTCTAATTTCATCATCTGTCCTCTGTTTGCTAACTTTTCGACCTCCTCCTCATTATCACCTACTTTCCTCTCCCTTTTCTTACTTCTCCTCCTTTCCCCTCGGTCTTCACTTAGTTTTTACTTCTTTGGAACATCCCTGCGACTGCCCGTCCTCTCTTCCTCCCATCATCATCTGCCTCACATCTCCATCCTCCTTCACCTCCTCCCCTTCCTCTCACGTATCTCCTTAACTCCAATTCTCCCTTTCTTCCACCTCCTCCACTTCCTTCTCCTCCCTTTTGCTCCTGGCGTAGCTCATGGAGAGGAGGAGCAGCCAGCGCTGCTCTGTTCCTCAGGACTGTCCTCCTCGTGCAGAACACAGATGGTTATTATGGAGCTGCACATAAATTGATTATGTTGGAAATTAACTGTTGCTGTCAAAGGCAGCCGCCAACCTGTCCCAGTGTGTCCCTGTGCCCGCTGATGCATAGGATCCAGCTGATGGACCAGATGTTTGCACAGTGCGCTGCTCCTTTTAAGGTCAGCACAAAAGTGGTATGGGGGCTCTCTGATCTCCATCTCTTTGTACTTTCAGCCTGTGCCCTCTTGCCTCTTGACATTTTTTAGGAAGTAAAATGAAAGCTTTCGAATGTGGTTTGCATGATTGTGACATTGCAGCGATTGATGCGTTTTGTTTCATGTCAGTTTTTTTTTTTATTTAATTGAATATCATGTGCAGTATTTTTCTGGCTTCATTGTCTTTTTCCATGGGAGAAACATTTTTATTTAGTTTTTTTGACCAGTTATATTTGCAGGATTTGTGCAAGTTCTTTCAAGAATGGAGGCTTGTGCTAAGTAACATTTAATCTATGGGAGGTTGAAGTAGGCCTTACGTCTGTGCCAAAAGACCATGTAGTCTCTTCAACAGAACCAGCATGCCAAGAGTCTCCAAACACTGTCCCTAAGTAGGATTGTCTTCCAGCAGCTCATTACAGGTTGGTCTGGATAAGCATGATGGGTGACTCCTGGCTGTGGCCTCGGGGGACAGGCACCACAATGCCAAACTCAGCAGAAAGTCAGGTCTTAGGAGTGTTGCTACATCATTTTCCAGGCCTGACCTTGATTCCAGGCCCACTCCTGCATGTTTCCGTATGCATGGCAGAGTACGGAGGGCTGCCAAAATCTGAGCCTGACAGGGAAGAGAAGCCCCCTGTGATTCACACACACAGACACACACCAACACTCACAACAGCACATGGGTAAACACACACACGAATATGGGCCAAATCCCATCACGAAGGTTAACTTTCATGGAATTGGAAAGCTGAATAAGTTGTTTTATTTCATGTAAAATGTATTAAAAAATAAGAAATGAACTCACCAAGACTTTTTACACGCAGTACAATGCATAATGTGTATAATATCACATTTTTTAGGCATTTTCCATTTTCCTGTCCTGCCTTTGGTAACTACATTGCACACATTTCGGGTTAAGTCAGATATATGGCCGGCTTTTCGTTTTTACAAGAACATTTTGTCCTTGTTTAATGTAAAATTCTGGTTTGTTTTTATATTCATGAAAAGAAATGTGTCCTCTGATGCACCTCCACCATGGCTTTAGATATGTTAATACCTCTCAAGTGCAAAAGTCTCTTGGAACATGTTGATTTGCACCACTCAGAAGATGAAGATCGCTTTAAGAACCTTTCTGGTAAAAGCTGTCAGATGCTTTTAGCAGCTTGTACGCAGAATAAAGCCTCACTGGTCAGTGGACTAACTGAATCCTGTCTCAGGCCAGAGAGGCATAGTGACATGAATATGAATGTCAGCAGGTGATAAACAGAGTGGATTTCTGAGACGTGTGACTGTTTGTGACACATACCCCTCACACCCCAGATGTAGGCGAGCTAGGGAGGCTGCCACTCAATTTGAAGACATCTGAGCAGTTAGCAGCAGTATTGGCTATGACAGCCGTACTGCATGACAGCAATTTCATAGAAAACTTAAAAAATACAGAAATGATATGCAGCATTGTCAAACAGTTGCTGTATATCACATTTCTGTAAGTGCAACACAAATGTTGTTTACCTGAATGGAAAATTACTGCAGATACTGTTCAGATTTCTCATTAGGTGTGTGGTTGGTAACACAAGAGTGAAACTGCTTAAATGGAATCAATATCACTGCAGTTTAGTTTAATCACATTACTGATACTTGGATTTAAATCTTGTCTCTAAAGGCTTTTGCATAACTTTTGGATCTTGGAAGGGGGGGACTCTTTAGAAATCAATATCTTTTAGAGCTTAGACTTCTATCAGGTAGAAACTTGGGCAGAAAACCTTACAACTAAAGCCAACACCTACTTGAGCGTGGGCCAGTCCAGGATCATGAACTCACAGGATAATCAGTTCCAGAGCCTTTTTGTGAATGGCCTATTAAACAGAAAATCCCACAGTCTTCATCATACTGTAAGCTATAATACCACAACACAAGTAATCTCAATAAGTACACCAGTACAGATAACAAATATAATTCTAGTAAAATAGTTTGACCTGTATTGAATGCTGCATTTTTGTGAGCCAAACTATGCAATGTAAAAGTCCAAAGAGGTCTGAATGCCTGTGATAACAGATCATGGTTACTGCACCTACTAGGTAGCAGCTTTACCTCATTGTTTCTGTTATATCATGAAATTATAAAGGAGAAATGCCATGCTTTGTGTTGTTACAGAGCACACTACCATGATTCCTTGGTCTACAGATAAACAGAGAACAGAAACAGAAAACAACAGAAAAGAGAACAGAAAATCTGAAATGTCCACACACTGTGATGATCATGGGGCTCTGCATCTGGATTTTCTTTTTAGGTTTTACTTTATTTTTTTCATTTTCATCTTATATCTGAATTACATACAGATGCTTCAACACCCCCCCTCACTGTATAATATACCTTTGAGTGCCACTGTTTATTTGCAGTTGGTCTTGCACATTAAGCATACAGCATAGCAGTGGATACGCTGCACACGTCTTCAGTGGGGGACTCGTTGCATATTAACTATGACTGTGAAATGTTTGAACAAGTTTATCTCCTTTTACAACATATTTATGTATAATACCTGCCAACGGGCAGACAGAGTAAAAGGGAAAAAAAGGGGGGGGTGGGGGACCAAGAAAACAAATTCTGGATTTCAGATCAATGTGCGTTCATTGTTCCCCAACTTAGATTATAAGAGAGAAAAGGCTGGAGGATTTCTGGTGATTTATACTCCTCTGTATGAAAAACAGGTCGGACTCTCCTTTTCTTCTCATCTCTATCAGGCTGGAACACCTTGGGCTGATAGTAGCTCAGAGGTAGCTACAAGCTCAAATGAAATTTTCCATGTTAAAAGTGTGCGTACACGCAGGCATGTGCGTGTTCCTGTACACACCTGTGTGAGTGCATGTGCGTATGCTCATGTGTGTCTGTGCAGCTAGGTGTATGGTAGTGGTGAGAGATATTTTCCAATCACTGCTCTGCCGGTTTCTCATTGTTCTGGGAAGCTGTTTGCCACTCTGCACGATTAACAGTATTATCTGTACCTAGCCCAGTCAGCCAGCCAGTCCTTGGGCCATTGTGTTCCCGTCAGGGGTGAGTGCTCTCGGTGCTGCGTGTCACGCCTGCCCCCCGACAGTAGGGACAGGCTTGGCTAGGCCCAGGTGGGATGTGCTGGCATTTGGGCACTGTCCGCTGCAGGAGGGAAGGGAGAGATGGAAGGGGGTTTTGCAGGGGGGGGCGTTAGCCACCACCGGCAGGCAAGAGGCAGAGAATAGGTCCCTTTGTGCAGCCAGAACGCCACTTCAGGGGTGAGGAGGGGTGAGGGGGTGAAGGGGTGAGGATGGGAGGCCCCTGGGGGCCACCTTCATGTGCCCTGAGCATCAAGCTCCATCTGGTCACTCTGCAGAGAGGAGAGCATCTGTGACAAGCCTGCTTTTAGAAACCACGGTCACCACATAGTTTTTGGTTTTGCTCAGCCCACCTCGCCCTCTTATCGCCACTCTAATGTGTCATGATGCTTTGCTAAATGTAAAGGACAGAGCAAATATCGACACACTTGTTTACAGCTTGCAAATAAGAGAGGTAAATCTACCTTTATAATTAATCTTCTCGACAGGATCTTAAGCTCCTATAAAAATAAAACCAAAGAGCCAAATGTCAAAAAAAATATTGATCTTCATTTTTAGCCAACCCAGCTTATTTCCTGTACAGTAACAAAAAATAATAATAAATCATAGAATATCAAGAAGAAAACACTCAAATGTAGCCTTTTAACCAAATTTGTGTCTTATTTGATTCTGTGATGTGGTGTCCTCTTCCTCTGATGTAAATGCCGTATTAGCATACCATTGACAACCTATTGGACTGAAGCTCTCCATGTCTGTTCCTCTTTCTCTTGCTTCCTCCCAGCCTCCCGGCCTCTCTCACCGCTGACCCCTCTGCCCTCTCCTTTGATGAACTCATGAATTCATTGCCCCGGTTCTCGAGCCCTTCTCTTCCTCTGCTGCTCTTTACCCCTCTTCCCTATGCCGTATAATTGACTCAGCTGCAGCCTTTGTGATATAATAGCTAGTTTACCTGGCAGAATGACATTTCACAGGCTCTGAGCCACCATAAAGCTAATTGTTCTAGAGCAAGAGGGAGAGAGCAGTGTGTATGTGTGTGCAGCTGATGATAAGAGGAGAGCGGTAGCTCCATTTGTGCTGTAGAGGCCAACGGAGGGTTAGAAGTGACATTTATCTCCACATTGAGCCTCAGACCCAGCCGTGGCCTGATGTACTCTCTCTGTCTCTAACTCCTGCTCTCTCATGCTCAAATTTTGTCTCCATTACCTTTCACAGACTTTCTGTAGTTTTATTCTTTTTAATAACTGTTGTGTATATTTGTGTGCATGCAAGTAGTTAGTACATAACTCCTCACCCAGTCACCCTGTATGAGAAAGATAGGTTGTCTTTTTTAATTAGGCCCAGTGGCTCTATTTCTCCTCTCAGTGTTCAGCATAATGTAGAAGGAAAAGCATAAGGTGGTTTCTCTACAGTGTCATTCTGACATGTTTTTCTGGTCGCTCAGTGCTGTTTGCCCTATCCATCTGTCTTCTTATATGAATATATGGTACAGGTCCGTTTGTTCCAAACAAATGCCAGCTACCAACTAAGGCACTGCTGTTTTCCAGAAATATATCACAGCATAGATGAAATGAAGTTCTCTGTCATCTTTGATTTTTAATTTTTAATTTAAACATCTACCAGAAATGTTTTTGAGGGGAAACATGACTGCTGACTCTGACTAAAAAAACTCACAAAGAATATCATGGAATTTATCAATGCTATAGGGTGTTTTTAGGGGCTAGAAGTAAGTATTTACTTAGATTATTTCTTAATGCATTTTAGTACTTATTAGTGCTGTTATTGTTAGCAATATGGAAGATATGTAGCATTTTGAGTTGATGTGAAAGGGATATAGTCTCAATTTATTCTTTCAAACTAGAAAACAGGGTGACTGAACGAAACAACATTAATTATAAGGCTTTCTGGTAATATTGTTAATTAAAGAGCGACTTAACAGCAGCTGAAAATGTTGTTTTCTGTGGTTTGACTTCTCATCTTGTTGCAGTGATGTAGATGTGTACAGCAGCTTGTGTCAGTACAGGGTGACATCACTGCAGAAATTGGGTACAGGTGCAAAAAAAAAACCCAGGTTTCTGACCACACCCAACCACAGATGTCAGTGGTACTGGGTGCGGTGAGAGATGAACAGATTGGAAATTTCAACCATCATACCTTATGTTGCTTATTGCGATGTTGCATCACAACATCCTGTAAAGATTGCTGCTTTGGTTACAGTGGGAAATCCAGAAAGAAACTTCACAAAATTTAACTAGATCTTTTCCTTTTTGATGTAAACTGTGTTGGAAATGTATATCATGTTATGTTACTTTAATGTAACTCCTGTGTTGCTGGAGGTAAACTTAGGTCAATGTCCTAGAACATAATAATGTGAGTGTCATTGTGGTTTATTGTAAAATACTGCATCTTGCAGTGCCCAGGAATTGAGCAGTCTGACTCTGATTCATTCCACTGAATCAGATTCTTTATATAGAGTCTGACAACACACTCAGAGAGTAGAGACCTGCCGCTGACATCTTTTGCATCGATTCTGTCTGTCTGACTTTCAGATAGCCTTGTCTAGAGTTTCAGCCGAGAGAAAGAACGAGATGGCGGGACAAACAGAGAGAGAGAAGAGAAAGCTCCCAGAGGGAGAGCAGCTGCTCAGCAGCGCAAGAAGATACATTTCATAATGACAACATATTGTTATTGATTCCAACTTTGAATGGGAGCATTGATTTGATTGAACAGTCATTACATCGTGGGCCTTAACAACCATAATGTGATCAGACTAAAAGCATGTCTAATGTTGTCTACCCAGGGAAGGATTTTTTTGAGTGTGCATGTAGAAAAAATACTCTACTTTGAAAGAGGAGTTCAACATTTTGGGAAATATGCTTATTCCCTTTCTTACCGAGAGTTAGTGGAGAAGACCGATACCACTCTAATGTTCAGAGGAGAGATGTTGTCAGCTAACAGTAGCATAAATACTGGAACCGGTTGCCTGACTCTGTTAAAAAACACACCTACCAGCACCTCTAAAGCTCATTAATTAATGTGTGTTATTTTAGTGGAAACCACAACCTCTTGTTTTTTACATTTCTGTTTCTGAATATTTTTAAACAAACAAGCTACAACTTGTTAATTTGTGAATTTCAGAGGCGTTGGCAGGCATATTTTTGTACTTTGGGAGAGATCCAGGCTCGCATTGTTTCCCCGTTCCTTTCAGTCTTATAGCTAAGTTAAGCTAAGCTAATTGCCTCCTGGCTCAAGCTTCATACTTAACATACAAACATGTGAGTGGTATTGTTCTTCTCATCTAAGCCTCGACAAAAGAGCGAATAAGTGTATTTCCCTAAATTCCTCTGAAACCATTTCTTTAATCTACTTGTACCCAGTTGGACTGGGGTTTTGAACTGACGTTTCTTTAATGACCCCCCCCCCCCCCACGACCAGAATATGTAAAACAAATTTGTGAAAACAGAATAGTTGTTGAAACAGAGAGAAAAATAAAACACCTATCGCAGTGGGACAACTTGCATTTGAAAAATCTATTTTTCAGGCTCCAAGTAAATATCCGTTTATGTCATATCAAATATATGGCAACACATCCATCTATGCTGGCAGGTTTTGAGGAGGCATGTCCGCCTGCCTCTGTGTTGAACAGACTGTGGGATGTCACTGTAGCGTCACTAGATTTCTTCTGCTCTGTTCCTGTCAAAAAACCCACAGGCCCACCCATCCAAGATGGCCTCTCTGCTTCCCACTTAGAGAAATAGATGGAGTGTTTAAGTGTTTTTGTCGAGTCAAATGGCACCAGGCAGATGACTGCATGCCATTACCATAATTTACCCTGATGCAGGCTGTCAGGGTGTATCATCAGCAGGTCTGTTTCCTGCCCTATGGAGCTTCCAGGAGCTTATAGACAGGTGTAGCCCTCCACGGTCGCTCTGTGAAGCTCTGCTCAGGTTCAGATTGTTGCGGAGTTTGGCAAAGTTTTGTTGTTGCATGCCACAGCTTGTCACCAGTAAAGTTAGCTTCACTCCCTCTTCTCTGGTGACAGCTGAGGGGTGCTGAGTGGCACTCGTCCCTCAGTCTGTCTGTATGTCCATCCCCACCTGTCTCTCTCTGCTAAAGCTTTCAGGGGCTGCCCGCACAAATCTGTCAGGCAGATGGGGGGCCGGCTTTTTACATGTCACTTGAGGGACGCCCAGGCAACACAATCTGCAGCCCACAATGCAGTGTGTTTGAACCTTGTGAAACCCAAATGGAGAATCGATGCAGCGCCATGCACGGCCCAGATTCTCTGAAGGATCCCTCCGTATCCTGCTTGTCTGTGTCTACCTTCTGCCGGGCTCCTTTAGAAGAACTCTGCATCTTTTATTTATCCCTTGAAATAAGGCTGGACCCTGACGAGAGCATAGGCTGCACACTCAGACACACGCTCTCTCATACACATATACACACACACAAATAGGCCTCCTTCTGTTACTGAAAAGTCGGCAATTATGGAGAGAGAGGGGAGGGACAGTTGGGATTTGCATATGTCGCTGAGAGAAGAAACTACATCTCCCACAAGGCCCGGCGGTGGAAATGAACCAGCTGTCCATGGTTTGTAGATCAGATCCCATCCTCTTGATTACGAAATCACAGAATAATAAGGACCAAAAAGTTGTGGGCCACGCTGTTTGTTCCTCCTTTGTTGTTCCCTAGAACAGAAGTTATTTTGCTTCCGCTGCCTCCGAGCTGTTTGCCATGTGCCAATGTTTGGTGCACTGTGCTCCACTTGTTCTCCTTCTCACACAGAAAATCAGAAGGCTCCAGCCCTGCCCCTCCAAAGCTGCCATGTGAACTCCCACCTTTTGTTTAATTTACATTTTGAGGCACAGCCCATCAATTCCCCGTCTTCCCGCTGCCCCCTGCCAACACCACCACCCTACCACACCAACTGGCTTCATCAAAAATGCAGAGTTCAAACTAATTAGTGACATTTGGCCATTTGTGAAACTTTTTCCTCTCTAAGCTCAGCTTCTGTCAAGCATGGCCTCATAGCTCATGGAGGACTGGAATACTTTTCATCAGTATGAACAATCTGAATTCTATATATCAGGGACAAAAAAGCTATTTCTACCTCAAAATGTATGCAGTAGGAATTATTTCATGTTACAAACAATAGCACCCATTGAGCAAATCCAGAATAAAAAAAAAGTAGTCATGAAAATTGTTTAGCATGTGAGCACATGTACACTATGTGGATGCGTTCCAGCAAATTTAAAGGTTTGCTTTAGTCACGAGAGACATCTGTCTCACTGATTAAAAATAGCTCTCAGTATGAAGGCAAACATCTGTAGGGACAAAAATAAATAAATGATGTGATAAAACAATGACATGAAAGCTTAATTACACAGATAAGTATTGAAGTTCTAATAGCAGCCTGTGCAGAAGTGTAGAATCTGGGGTTTGGAGATATAACACACACAGGCCTATTCAATGTGACTTGGCCAGTGCAGTGATATTTTCAAAGGGCCTGTGGTTAGGTGTTTCTGTACTGCCAGCTGTTCTTCAGTGCGGGAGCAAACAGGTGCTGTGCATATAATTTTTTTTTTTTATATATAATCAAGCTTGTTTTTAGCTTGACCACCATGCTTTTTTGCATTGAAATAGTCTTTAAATGAACCATTTGATCTAAAGTGAAGTTAAAGTTAGCAAATCAATATTTTTTTATTAACAAAGGATCACTTGACTACCTTTCTGTGACTAGGCTTTCTCACAGTGAAGTACCTGCAGATAATTATCTCCCACCTCTGCAGTTTCTGCAGAGCTTTGTAGTGTCTTAAAGGCCACAAATGTGCTGTTGTTGTTCAGTGTTATCTCTCTCATCATCGTTTTTGCCAACCACAAACAGATGTCTCCAGATAAAAACCTCTAAAGATTCAGTGGACACTACAGACGACGTAATGAGCTGGTGAACATCCAGTGCATAATCAAGAGCTAAATATGTGTCTTGTAGAGTTGGTAGAGACCAAAAACAGAGCTAAAGTGAAGCTAGAGTGAATATTCCACTTACATTTACCAGGTGGTGAGACACATGACTCTAAAATAATGCTAAGGCTTCTCCATATCTCCTGAATGTGTGAACAAGAAACTGACAACACATTTGCTGTATCAATTTAAAACCCCCAAAAATGTCAGTGTTTTGTTCGTAGGTTGTTTCCACTGCCCCAAAGTGACCAAAAAAATGTATTTTTCAGGTTCAGCACATTTACACATGAAGGTTAGTTTACTTATCAGCCTGTAAAAATAATTTTATAATGTCTTCTGTGGCTCTGGAGGAGCTTTGTCTTCTTCAAAAAATAACACCTGATGAAATCATGAAGGGTTGGACATCAACATGTAAAGTAGAAAATTTGCATGACCATTTGTCAGGCATGGACAGCCTAAGAAAAGATGCTAGGTTGCAATATATAATACAAATAGTCCAGTGTTTTTGGAGCTTGACCTCTCTCTGCTGTTTTGTTTGAACATTCTTTGAAAAGTTGTCTCTTGTGAGTTCCCTAACTTGATGACTTGATGATTACACCTTTAAATGACCAAAACTTTTATTTCTGGTAGATTCAGCAACATGTTTTCTAATTTAGCAGCTGCATAAAAAAAATTTGTGAGTCCTGTTGTGATGATGGAGTTGACTGAAGTGGCATCGTGTTGCAGTCCTGTCCTTAATATCATCTTCATAAGATCCAACATATGATGCAGACCCACGTGACACAATGACTGAGTGTTGTGTTTCTAATAATAATAATGTCACAGCACCCCCTTCAGCTGACTCACCAGAAATGAGTGACATATAGTCTTAAAGTGTATGCAACTCTGACCTTTACCAACCGTGGTATATGGAAATGCATGTTGCCATTAGCTTTGATTTGAAGTTAGCTTGTTAGTTCTTTCCCATCCAGAACTTCACAAATATTTCTAAAATCGAAAAAAAACATGGCTGCAAGGCCAACTGTTTCTGCCAAACTTTCTTCTACCGCTATGTTTCCTGTAGAGTCTAGGTGAGAGGGGAGCACTTGAAAATGAGCGAACAGCAGAACATGGTGAGGAATGGAGCAGTGCAGGTGAGGAGAGGGGAGGTAAAAAGCTGACAACGTTAATATGGAACCAAAAGGAGAGTGCAACCTGGCAGTCACTCAAATCCTGCACCTGCACCTTTATAAAACAAGCTCTCCGGTGTGCCTCTCTGGCTCCCTCTCTCTCGTTTTTTTCCCCTCATTTCTCTCTTTCTCCCTCCCTCTCTCGCTTTCCTTTCCATGTGCTGTGGCTTGGGGCGTTGTCATTTTCGGCATGTTTTCTCTATACTGTGCACTCTCTGTGTGTGTTAATTGCGGCCATCCTTGGGGAAGGAGAGAACGATGAGGAGGACCTGTTAGAGAGTAGTCGTGCCAGGTTCTGTGGTACGACTCAGCGTGGAGCTACAGACACCTGGTCTGCCTGAAGGGCAAGAGGAAGGTAGACTTGTTTTTTCTCTTCTCCCTCCTTCTGCCCTCCCTTCGCTTTCTATTCGACCTATCTCTCTCTCTCTCTCTCATTTTCTCACTCTCTGTCTCTGCTCTCCTCGAGCTTGGAGAAAACAGCTGCTATACAGCCTGTGCACAGGCATCCCACCTTAGCAACCCAACCTATCCCATCAATCATAGCACACTACTCACCGCTGTTTGTATGGATGCAAGTGTGCTAGAACGGGAGAAACTTAGAACTTTGTGGGTCAATGACTTTGAAACAGTTTATCCAGAAGGTTGGGGGCCACTAACCATCTGATAATGCCTCATAATTTATAAAAATACATCAGTAACCAACCTCAACAACTCTTGATCAAAGTTACACATTAGGGGGCAAGAACAGGATTGCCCTCTCTCTGCACCTGTGGGTGCAGAATCCCTGCAACTGAGATGAGCACACCTGAGATGTCAGTAATAATTCCTCTTTAAGTAGGAAAATGTTGTTGTTACACCCCTAGATCTCAGCAGTTAAAGGAATAGTGGAACATTTTTGGAAATAGGCTTATTTGCTTTCTTGTTGAGAGTCAGATGAGAAGATTGGTACCACTCTCATGTCTTTAAGGTAAATATGAAGCAACTGCCAGCAGATGGTTAGCTTGTGGTTGTATAGGTGGGTCATGGGTTGAACTGTTTCTTGGGTGAGTAGAGTAATTTCCTGGAGTTTCAGAAAATTGCTCTGGCTAGATAGAAATAGTTTGGCCCATAACCTACCATAAAACCACCATGCTTTTTTTTTTTTTTTTTTACCAATTAAACAAATGATTAGTGAGCTTTAAATGTCCTGGTAGGTGGATTTTGTTACATCTGAACAAAGCCAGGCTAGCCCTGTTCAGAGTCTTTGTGCTAAGCTAGTAGTACCCTCATTTTCACCACAGAGTCATGAGAGTGATCAGAACATTTCCTAAAATGTCAAATTATTCTTTTAACAAGATGAGAACAATATTATCAAAACTAAATGTAGTGATGACAAAACTATGAAAATAAAAGCCAAAGTTGCAGTTCAATTAAACTTTAAACAGAAATCAGTAAAGACAGAAATTGATTTGGTCTTGCCTTATTAAATTCCCTCTTAGCAGAAATATTCTTAAGACGATCCGTTTCTTTACACAGTATTTCAGAATCAGAGAGTCACATCCATGAAGATTTTTGTTGAAATTTCATGTGAGAAATTATCACATTTAACATGGGACTGATAACTTTAAAACTGGACTGTGATCTGTGTCTGTCACCACAGTGTAGCTTGGATTTATCGTTGTGCAGTTCTTTGTCACTGCTCCTTGGCCTTTCCACTCAACTTTGACATTCACCATCAGCTTTGTGGCCATATGTGCACATGGTGGTTGAGTGATGAAAAAGTTGCCCGTTTTCATATTCAAGTCTGACATATTGAGGAATGGAAAGATGCTCGTGGAGCGCTTGTGGGCAAAGACAGTGACATACGGACACAGTCTCTCTCTCACTCACTCTCTCTCACACTCTCTCTCTCTCTCTCACACACTCTCTCTCTCTCTCTCTCTATCTCTCTCTCTCTCTCTCTCTCTCTCTCTCTCTCTCAGATACACACACATACACACACAACTCTTGGTCAGCAGCACAGATGAGTTCTGGGAAAACAAGCAGCTGCAGGAGGAGGAAAGGACCATAAGGCTGGACGGCTTGCCAAATTTCATCATCTATTATGGATTGCCTGAGATGCACACTCTACTGCAACCAGGGGCATGTCTCAGATTCACATGCAATCACAAATCTGCGTGCACACACATATGCATGCTCTCATGCACACCTCTTGATTTACTATGGTGCAAACCCCCAAACTCTATATAACCAGAAGATAGCAGGCAAAACTGACACTTCAGTGTTACACTGACATACTCATGCATGTTGCGTTACAGGATGTCATCTCATTCATAATATTCTCCTTAGTTTTTCCTTTGGTAAGCTGGGTTCAAGAGCTAAAACCAAAATCATTTTTCTATGAGAAAAACAAATGATTGGCATTTGTTGTTTCTTTGTTGTGTGCTAATTTTTTTAAATATGTATATGGCTTCAATATTTGTATTTTTTTACTGTCAAGTGGCATGCATTGCTCTCTACAGTGTCTTTTTCAACACTGCCACTAGGTGTCAGCAAAGTCAGAAATTTACAAATTCTACACACAAGACTGTAAAATGAGCATGAATTAGGCAACTGCAACACAGAACAAATGTGTCCAGACACACAACCATTGTCTTGGTTAAGGTGAAACTAAACAGCTGACAATATCACATCACACAATGAAAAAAAAACACCCACAAAACCATCCATGCCAGATGTTAGGAAACCAGGTCAATCTGATTTTAAGTGGGCTACTGTTGTACAAACTTGTTGCGCTGCTGCTATGACAGAAAGTCAAATGAGTTGATATACGACATGTGCTGTAGACAGGAACTATGTATATACAGTATACAGTAAAAGACCATTATCTCATACAAACTAGACAGTCCAGAGAAGATTGTTACAAAAGCTCAAGAGTGATAGGGTACTTAGGACATGCCAACAACAGCTCATACTGACAATATTCTCCTGCAGATGTTGCTTGTGGGTGTTATGATGGCTGATGGATGTTTTTATTAATTTTAAGCTAAAAGCAATGGTTAATGAGAAAGCCTGTTTTACTAATACTCATGTCATAATAACTTATAACCTACTGAGATGCTCTTCTATGATTTAAGCTGCTGCTGAGCTGCTCTTATTGCTGTTTTCAAGTTTACATATATCTGTGTTGATGTAATCTACTGTTCTGCTTATATATGTGTGTGTGCTATGTGATAATTAATTAGAAGAGTTTGTTTACTCCAAGCCATGACTTATGGTGCATTTAATCTGATAGATTAATAATTATCTGCTGCATAGTCTCAGGTACATTGTTGGCTTTTATCCATGTCAATCCACCAGGTAGCATGTTGTCTGCAAAGACTCCAGGTGGTTGTAGGATGGCCATGTGACATCAGTGGCCGGCCCTTGCAGAAAAGATGCTCACTAGATAGTAGATTCACTTCATGAGCAGAGGTGCCTAACAGCAGAATGGCCACGTGGCAGCTGGTGACTAGTCTCTGTATAGTACGTACTATGTAACAGCTGGTGTTAAATTTTGGTATCTAAAGTGATTTTGTGCTGTGCTGAGCTTGGTACATGGTTGCTGTGATGGATGAGGTCAGAGCCTAGACCCCAAATATCAGCTTTGTACACATTCTGTATTCACAAAATAAATTTGTTCTACATAGGCTGGCTAATTGAAATGTAGTAAAGACTGCAAGCTAGTTAAAGCAGGCATTACAAGTGTATGCGTGTGTGTGTGTGTGTATCTCCAGTGCCCCATTTGATATTTAAGCCGTCAATGCTCTTCTCACACTCTTATTTAGCTATGCTGCTGCAAACACTTGCTGTTGCACTGTATGTAGCTTGTCATAAGTGCCACTACCACCTCAGAATCTACCTGTACCAGTATTTTCACCCCACCTGTGAATGCAGTTGTTTAAATACTTTTGCCTACCATTGTCGTCAGAAAACATGTTCGAACTAGTACTTTTCCAGCATGACCCAGCCCTGAGTCTCAGGGTTTTCATAGGGGAATTTATTACTGTCACTCCCCATAAAGGCCATCTGACACCAAATATGAATCACTTTCACTTCTAGAGGCTCTTCACTGTAAGAAATGGTCACTTTTTGTTTTAGAACTAATTCAGTACAGCTCTTCTGCGAGTATGTGTTGTACTCACCCTTTTGGTTTCACTGAGATTCTATAGAATACAAAAAAAAAGCAAGTCCCCACCACAAACCAGTCATGAGCTGTTCATAGTGGTTTGTTTTTTTTGGTATTGGACTTTCCAGTAAGTGGAACATTCAGGCCAGTACCTCAGACATACAGTAGATGCCTCGAGGGTCTCAGCAACACACAACTCATCCTGTGGTTACATTTGGTCTTGGCATTCTTGGTCCCATCTTCAGGAAGTGAAATGGGATAACTTGTTGTTGTGCATGTTTGTGTATCTTTTCAGAGGGAGCACTTTGGCAGGCACCATTACCACCCCAGCAGTAAATTGCCTTGTAAATTACAGTGCCGGGGTAATAAAGCCAGATTTGTATATCACCGGGAGTGGAGACTGTGTCTGTCTTGTAAATTTAATTAAACAGCAGGTGCAAAATCAGGTCATATGGCTTTGATGTGCCCCATGTGAGAATGACAACCAGACAAAGATTCTAATACGGGCAGCATTTACATATTTTTGCATGCGGCGGGCGGCTTGTACGGAGGTAGGGGGAGCCTCGCCTATCACCTTGTAGTGTATTAAATTTCCCCCAAATTAAAGAGGATTCAAATTAGCTGTCACCTTCAATTTTAATAGATCTACAGCAAAATAAATGGTTAAGCTCTTCAAAAAACAGCCTCTTTCTTGTTTAGAGTGTGCATAAATGCAGCCATTACCAACACCTAGTGCCGAAACACTTTCAGACTAATTGGCTCTTATTGCCTGTCTACTGTACATTACACAACATCAGAACTAAGCCATTAGAGTGCAATTGAAGTACTTCTCAAGAACTTCAGTTAAACAAGATGTGACACCAAGCTAAACCTGTGAATGCAGCAGAGCATATTCGACAAATTCTAGCCAACTAGAATTGTGTTTTAATATAGATCTCCTTCTGGCTGATGTGCACTGAAGCCAAAAATCATCCTCTTATGGCTATGCTTGACCTGTGACACTGTCACCATGCTGTCTGGGCTCCAGAAGGCCCTTTCCTGTATGTAGGTTTGAGCTTTCTGCCAGAGAGCCTATGAACGTGTCAGCGGCATCAGTTGACCTGACGGCAACACCTTCTCTTGTTTCCTTTTTTTTCTGTTGGGAGGAAGTGGTTGATAATTACCACCTAGGATGTAGCCATCTGTGCCGCCCTTTCACGGCCTGTTAAGCTCGCTTTTCAGAAAGTTTACTGTTGACAGAGGGCATGCGAGAGGAGTGAACGCCAGAGCGTGTTAAAAAGCCTGCACACTCAAGCAATATTAAACGCAGCGCTAAGGAGCTGGTTTATAGGCAGAAAGTGGAGGAGGAGGCAAAGGAGGAAGGGTAGGAGGAGGAGGGCGGCGGGCAAGGAGTAGTTGGTAAAGTAGGGAGGGGTGCTTGGAGTAATTGTTAAGGTTTGTCTGTGCTCATTAATAAACTTGCATCAAGAATACTGATCCTGGACACTTGCATGTAAGTGTAGCTAGTGAACATCAAAACATTTAAACCAGGGTGAGTATTTTTTTTACCTAATTTAACAGTGACCTCACACAAGTTCACAATCCCTGTCTTGTTTTTGTCCCACAATCCACACTTTTCTCTTGTTCCAGTTTTGTAACTTTTCATCACACCCATCCATCACTCAGAGCAACCTATTGTCATCAGCCATGAGGGACACCTGTGTTTCTGCAATAAGGCAGCAGTTACCATCAAGCTGTCAGATATCTGTCACTATGGTAAGATCTATGTGGAAACCTTCGCTGTCAAAACCTGTCAAATTTCACTGAGCCTTTAATGAGAAAAAGCCAAGTTGGAACCACAGGCATAGACTTGTGTGTGTGTGTGTGTGTGTGTGTGTGTGTGTGTGTGTGTGTGTGTGTGAGAGAGAGAGAGCGAGAGAGAGAGACAGTGTGAGTGAGAGTGAGAGTGAGGAATAGAGCAGACTGAGGGAACAGGTGTGTGGCTGGAAGCTGTGGTGGTGGTGGGAGCAGTAGGGGCTCAGTACAGTACGTCATCTCTGATAGCTGATGGTTCCAGTTCCACTGATCAAACACAAATCAACTGCCAGTTACTAAAAGACACCTGACTGGCATTACATAAAGAGCAGTGGGCTGGAAATTCTCAAACTTCATGTTAAATCCACATATGAAAATAGTTTTTTTCCCCTCTGTAGCCTCAGGTATTAAAATAAATCAATTTGTGAGCTGCATAAAAAGAAAAAAGTTTATTGCTAAACTGAATGTAAACTGAATTTGAAAATATTTCTTTGATTTCCCTACAGTTCTCTTTACACCTGGCAATATCATAATCAAGTTAAGCCTATTTGTATTCGACGATGTGCTCACTGCAGCCCGAACCCCTAAGGTGTGCACTGTTCTCAGGTATGTCGTCATGACAGAAAACAGAGTTTGTTACTTTCCCCACGGCCCTCAACAACTATTATCCTCACCAGGCGCGCTTGCCATCCCAACAGGCCTGTCGGAGGCCAGGTGAGGAGGCTCAGGTGATTGACCCCAGGCAAACTTTGCCAAGACAAAATCAAGAGAAAGGAGGTAGAGTGGGTAAAGAGAAAGGAGGTAAGGGGAGCAGGAAAGAAAACACAAGGGGTTGTGGAAGAAGGGGTGGGTTGAGGTAGATGAGTTTTATTAAGATGCAGAGTGTAGCAAGAGGGCAAGTCAAGCAAGACTGAAGGTAAAGGGACAGGAGGTATGTGATGATACCTGAAGAGGGGCAGAGAGAGAAGGGAGCAAAGATGCAGAGTATGTCATTCACTCTGTCACTGACATTGACAGGCTCTTAAGGAGAAGCCTCTTGTGTAAATCAACAAGGAATGACAGTGTTGTATTTAACATTCTGACATACTGGATATGGCCTAAGAAACTTTCAACGGCACTGTTTGTTTTTGTTTTGTTTTCCTTCTTTTTTTGGAATAGTTTGACATTTTGGAAAATATGTTTGTTTGCCAAGAAATAGACAAGAATAATTACACCATGTAAGGTAGTGGTTAGGGATGCACCGATTCACATCTTTTCACTTCCGATCCGATCCCGAGACCTGAATTTGGATATCTGCCGATACGATACTATTCCAACACCAGAGCTCTGTTTGCTTTAATGTTATTATTATCATTATTGTTAATTTTACATTATGCTGCAATAAATCTTCTCCACAGGCAAGTATGTTATGTATGAATGTATGCATATATGTCCCAAAAGGCAACTTGAGGTAAGTTTAAGGTCAGAAAAGAAAGTCAGAAAATTAAGATTGAGATTAAGAGTTACTTTTTTAATCCCTGTGGGGACATTCGGTTGTAGCAGCAGTCACAAGGAACTATAAATACACTATATATATAAAACAGGAAATCCTGTTAACAGTCAATATTTATTAAATTCAAGACAGATATCCATAAAGGGTAACCTTCTCTTAGACTACCCCTCTCCAAATAAAATAAAATAAAATAGAAATTAAAGCTGCAAGCAGCAATGGGTGGGCCCTTGCATCCCTTGCGAGCGGCGGGAGTCGCAGCCAGCGCAGCCACGCACAAGAGTCCTCCCATGTCTTCTCCTCTCTCCTGCTCTTCTCCCAAGAGAAGCACAGAAGTATACAGCAACAGAAAAGACATTTTCTGGGAGCTGGGAGCGCTATGAGTGTATCATCATATGAGCATAGAAATTAGTTGAGAGAGTGAAGGTCATCCTGATTATCTGTGCAGAGCAAACATGTAATTTGGTTTAATGGACAGTGTGTTATTTGTAAATTACTTTAGTGTTGTTTAGAGTTTGTGTAGACATTTCAATGGTGTTATTTTCATCCACATATGTTAAGAATACCAGGATGTCCTTGGTTAAATATATCCTGGTATTTGTGGATATATATATGAAAAAGTTAACTTTAATTGACATTTGTACTTTGGGTGAGATGTGTTTATGTGACTACGTGTGTAATGTGGTTACAAGAAACTTGCACATGTTAAGAAAAAGTATCATGAAGTTTGTCAGAGGATGACTCACGCAGTCAGTGTTCAGTTTGAGAGATGTTGATGAAGCAGGTTAATGGAGCCTGTTGTGTTTGTGTGCTCTTGAAGAACTATTTCAAATCATATACAATCATGTACATCATCACTTACCCACAGACATAACGCAAAAATACATTATAGATTATATGCCATAAATCCATGCTTTGATTCTATAGCAGTAATACCTACACTATTCAAAGTAAGGTTAAGGGTAAGTAAGGTCATTTATGGCTTAAAGTAAAAGAAGCTCATCAAATCGGCCAAAAAAAGTAAAAAAAAATTTACCTCAAAATGTCATAAAAAATGTCATAGTATAGTACGGCTTTTTTTTCGGGCAAAAAAAGTCAAAATTTTTTTCGGCCTCAAAATGTCATAAAAAACGTCATAGTATAGTATGGCGTTTTTTTCGGGCAAAAAAAGCAAAAAATTTTTTCGACCTCAAAATGTCATAAAAAACGTCATAGTATAATATGGCGTTTTCTTCGGGCAAAAAAAGTCACATTTTTTTCGGCCTCAAAATGTCATAAAAAAACGTCATAGTATAGTAAGGCGTCAAAATCGGAAAAAAAAGTCAAAATTTTTTTTGACCTCAAAATGTCATAAAAAACGTCATAGTATAGTATGGCGTTTTTTTGGGGCAAAAAAAGTCAAAATTTTTTTCGACCTCAAAATGTCATAAAAAACGTCATAGTATGGTATGGCGTTTTTTTCGGGAAAAAAAAGTCAAAATTTTTTTCGACCTCAAAATGTCATAAAAAACGTCATAGTATAGTATGGCGTTTTTTTTTCGGACAAAAAAAGTCAAAAAAATTTTCGACCTCAAAATGTCATAAAAAACGTCATAGTATAGTATGGCGTCAAAATCAGACAAAAAAAGTCAAAATTTTTTTCGACCTCAAAATGTCATAAAAACGTCATAGTATAGTATGGCGTTTTTTTCGGGCAAAAAAAGTCAAAAAATTTTTCGACCTCAAAATGTCATAAAAAACGTCATAGTATAGAAAGGCGTCAAAATCGGACAAAAAAACAAAAAAATTTTTTCGACCTCAAAATGTCATAAAAAACGTCATAGTATAGTATGGCGTTTTTTTCGGGAAAAAAAAGTCAAAATTTTTTTCGACCTCAAAATGTCATAAAAAACGTCATAGTATAGTATGGCGTTTTTTTCGGGAAAAAAAAGTCAAAATTTTTTTCGACCTCAAAATGTCATAAAAAACGTCATAGTATAGTATGGCGTTTTTTTCGGGAAAAAAAAGTCAAAACTTTTTTCGACCTCAAAATGTCATAAAAAACGTCATAGTATAGTATGGCGTGTTTTTCGGGCAAAAAAAGTCAAAAAATTTTTCGACCTCAAAATGTCATAAAAAACGTCATAGTATAATAAGGCGTCAAAATACGACAATAAAAGTCAAAATTTTTTTTGACCTCAAAATGTCATAAAAAACGTCATAGTATAGTATGGCGTTTTTTTCGGGCAAAAAAAGTCAAAAAAATTTTCGACCTCAAAATGTCATAAAAAACGTCATAGTATAGTATGGCGTTTTTTTCGGGCAAAGAAAGTCAAAAAAATTTTCGACCTCAAAATGTCATAAAAAACGTCATAGTATAGTATGGCGTTTTTTTCGGGCAAAAAAAGTCAAAAAAATTTTCGACCTCAAAATGTCATAAAAAACGTCATGGTATAGTATGGCGTTTTTTTCGGGCAAAAAAAGTCAAAAAAATTTTTGACCTCAAAATGTCATAAAAAACGTCATAGTATAGTATGGCGTCAAAATCAGACAAAAAAAGTCAAAATTTTTTTCGACCTCAAAATGTCATAAAAACGTCATAGTATAGTATGGCGTTTTTTTCGGGCAAAAAAAGTCAAAAAATTTTTCGACCTCAAAATGTCATAAAAAACGTCATAGTATAGAAAGGCGTCAAAATCGGACAAAAAAACAAAAAATTTTTTTCGACCTCAAAATGTCATAAAAAACGTCATAGTATAGTATGGCGTTTTTTTCGGGAAAAAAAAGTCAAAATTTTTTTCGACCTCAAAATGTCATAAAAAACGTCATAGTATAGTATGGCGTTTTTTTCGGGAAAAAAAAGTCAAAACTTTTTTCGACCTCAAAATGTCATAAAAAACGTCATAGTATAGTATGGCGTGTTTTTCGGGCAAAAAAAGTCAAAAAAATTTTCGACCTCAAAATGTCATAAAAAACGTCATGGTATAGTATGGCGTTTTTTTCGGGCAAAAAAAGTCAAAAAATTTTTCGACCTCAAAATGTCATAAAAAACGTCATAGTATAGTATGGCGTTTTTTTCGGGCAAAAAAAGTCAAAAAATTTTTCGACCTCAAAAAGTCATAAAAAACGTCATAGTATAGTATTGCGTCAAAATCGGACAAAAAAAGTCAAAAATGTTTTCGACCTCAAAATGTCATAAAAAACGTCATAGTATAGTATGGCGTTTTTTTCGGGCAAAAAAAGTCAAAAAAATTTTCGACCTCAAAATGTCATAAAAAACGTCATAGTATAGTATGGCGTTTTTTTCGGGAAAAAAAAGTCAAACTTTTTTTCGACCTCAAAATGTCATAAAAAACGTCATAGTATAGTATGGCGTTTTTTTCGGGAAAAAAAAGTCAAAATTTTTTTCGACCTCAAAATGTCATAAAAAACGTCATAGTATAGTATGGCGTTTTTTTCGGGCAAAGAAAGTCAAAAAAATTTTCGACCTCAAAATGTCATAAAAAACGTCATAGTATAGTATGGCGTTTTTTTCGGGCAAAAAAAGTCAAAAAAATTTTCGACCTCAAAATGTCATAAAAAACGTCATGGTATAGTATGGCGTTTTTTTCGGGCAAAAAAAGTCAAAAAATTTTTCGACCTCAAAATGTCATAAAAAACGTCATAGTATAGTATGGCGTTTTTTTCGGGCAAAAAAAGTCAAAAAATTTTTCGACCTCAAAAAGTCATAAAAAACGTCATAGTATAGTATTGCGTCAAAATCGGACAAAAAAAGTCAAAAATGTTTTCGACCTCAAAATGTCATAAAAAACGTCATAGTATAGTATGGCGTTTTTTTCGGGCAAAAAAAGTCAAAAAATTTTTCGACCTCAAAATGTCATAAAAAACGTCATAGTATAATAAGGCGTCAAAATCCGACAAAAAAAGTCAAAAAATTTTTTGACCTCAAAATGTCATAAAAAACGTCATAGTATAGTATGGCGTTTTTTTCGGGCAAAAAAAGTCAAAATTTTTTTCGACCTCAAAATGTCATAAAAAACATCATAGTATAGTATGGCGTCATAATCGGACAAAAAAAGTCTAAATTTTTTTCGACCTCAAAATGTCATAAAAAACGTCATGGTATTGTATGGCGTTTTTTTCGGGCAAAAAAAGTCAAAAAAATTTTCGACCTCAAAATGTCATAAAAAACGTCATAGTATAGTATGGCGTCAAAATCGGACAAAAAAAGTCAAAATTTTTTTCGACCTCAAAATGTCATAAAAAACGTCATAGTATAGTATGGCGTTTTTTTCGGGCAAAAAAAGTCAAAAAATTTTTCGACCTCAAAATGTCATAAAAAACGTCATGGTATAGTATGGCGTTTTTTTCGGGCAAAAAAAGTCAAAATTTTTTTCGACCTCAAAATGTCATAAAAAACGTCATAGTATAGTATGGCGTCAAAATCGGAAAAAAAAAAGTCAAAAAATTTTTCGACCTCAAAATGTCATAAAAAACGTCATAGTATAGTATGGCGTTTTTTTCGGGAAAAAAAAGTCAAACTTTTTTTCGACCTCAAAATGTCATAAAAAACGTCATAGTATAGTATGGCGTTTTTTTCGGGAAAAAAAAGTCAAAACTTTTTTCGACCTCAAAATGTCATAAAAAACGTCATAGTATAGTATGGCGTGTTTTTCGGGCAAAAAAAGTCAAAAAAATTTTCGACCTCAAAATGTCATAAAAAACGTCATAGTATAGAAAGGCGTCAAAATCGGACAAAAAAAGTAAAAAAATTTTTCGACCTCAAAATGTCATAAAAAACGTCATAGTATAGTATGGCGTTTTTTTCGGGAAAAAAAAGTCAAAATTTTTTTCGACCTCAAAATGTCATAAAAAACGTCATGGTATAGTATGGCGTCAAAATCGGAAAAAAAAAAGTCAAAAAATTTTTCGACCTCAAAATGTCATAAAAAACGTCATAGTATAGTATGGCGTTTTTTTCGGGAAAAAAAAGTCAAACTTTTTTTCGACCTCAAAATGTCATAAAAAACGTCATAGTATAGTATGGCGTTTTTTTCGGGAAAAAAAAGTCAAAACTTTTTTCGACCTCAAAATGTCATAAAAAACGTCATAGTATAGTATGGCGTGTTTTTCGGGCAAAAAAAGTCAAAAAAATTTTCGACCTCAAAATGTCATAAAAAACGTCATAGTATAGAAAGGCGTCAAAATCGGACAAAAAAAGTAAAAAAATTTTTCGACCTCAAAATGTCATAAAAAACGTCATAGTATAGTATGGCGTTTTTTTCGGGAAAAAAAAGTCAAAATTTTTTTCGACCTCAAAATGTCATAAAAAACGTCATGGTATAGTATGGCGTCAAAATCGGACAAAAAAAGTCAAAATTTTTTTCGACCTCAAAATGTCATAAAAAACGTCATAGTATAGTATGGCGTCAAAATCGGACAAAAAAAGTCTAAATTTTTTTCGACCTCAAAATGTCATAAAAAACGTCATAGTATAGTATGGCGTCAAAATCGGACAAAAAAAGTCAAAATTTTTTTCGACCTCAAAATGTCATAAAAAACGTCATAGTATAGTATGGCGTCAAAATCGGACAAAAAAAGTCAAAATTTTTTTCGACCTCAAAATGTCATAAAAAACGTCATAGTATAGTATGCCGTTTTTTTCGGGAAAAAAAAGTCAAAATTTTTTTCGACCTCAAAATGTCATAAAAAACGTCATAGTATAGTATGGCGTTTTTTTCGGGAAAAAAAAGTCAAAATTTTTTTCGACCTCAAAATGTCATAAAAAACGTCATAGTATAGTATGGCGTTTTTTTCGGGAAAAAAAAGTCAAAACTTTTTTCGACCTCAAAATGTCATAAAAAACGTCATAGTATAGTATGGCGTGTTTTTCGGGCAAAAAAAGTCAAAAAATTTTTCGACCTCAAAATGTCATAAAAAACGTCATAGTATAATAAGGCGTCAAAATACGACAATAAAAGTCAAAATTTTTTTTGACCTCAAAATGTCATAAAAAACGTCATAGTATAGTATGGCGTTTTTTTCGGGCAAAAAAAGTCAAAATTTTTTTCGACCTCAAAATGTCATAAAAAACGTCATAGTATGGTATGGCGTTTTTTTTCGGGCAAAAAAAGTCAAAAAAATTTTCGACCTCAAAATGTCATAAAAAACGTCATAGTATAGTATGGCGTTTTTTTCGGGCAAAGAAAGTCAAAAAAATTTTCGACCTCAAAATGTCATAAAAAACGTCATAGTATAGTATGGCGTTTTTTTCGGGCAAAAAAAGTCAAAAAAATTTTCGACCTCAAAATGTCATAAAAAACGTCATGGTATAGTATGGCGTTTTTTTCGGGCAAAAAAAGTCAAAAAAATTTTCGACCTCAAAATGTCATAAAAAACGTCATAGTATAGTATGGCGTCAAAATCAGACAAAAAAAGTCAAAATTTTTTTCGACCTCAAAATGTCATAAAAACGTCATAGTATAGTATGGCGTTTTTTTCGGGCAAAAAAAGTCAAAAAATTTTTCAACCTCAAAATGTCATAAAAAACGTCATAGTATAGAAAGGCGTCAAAATCGGACAAAAAAACAAAAAATTTTTTTCGACCTCAAAATGTCATAAAAAACGTCATAGTATAGTATGGCGTTTTTTTCGGGAAAAAAAAGTCAAAATTTTTTTCGACCTCAAAATGTCATAAAAAACGTCATAGTATAGTATGGCGTTTTTTTCGGGAAAAAAAAGTCAAAACTTTTTTCGACCTCAAAATGTCATAAAAAACGTCATAGTATAGTATGGCGTGTTTTTCGGGCAAAAAAAGTCAAAAAAATTTTCGACCTCAAAATGTCATAAAAAACGTCATGGTATAGTATGGCGTTTTTTTCGGGCAAAAAAAGTCAAAAAATTTTTCGACCTCAAAATGTCATAAAAAACGTCATAGTATAGTATGGCGTTTTTTTCGGGCAAAAAAAGTCAAAAAATTTTTCGACCTCAAAAAGTCATAAAAAACGTCATAGTATAGTATTGCGTCAAAATCGGACAAAAAAAGTCAAAAATGTTTTCGACCTCAAAATGTCATAAAAAAGGTCATAGTATAGTATGGCGTTTTTTTCGGGCAAAAAAAGTCAAAAAAATTTTCGACCTCAAAATGTCATAAAAAACGTCATAGTATAGTATGGCGTTTTTTTCGGGAAAAAAAAGTCAAACTTTTTTTCGACCTCAAAATGTCATAAAAAACGTCATAGTATAGTATGGCGTTTTTTTCGGGAAAAAAAAGTCAAAATTTTTTTCGACCTCAAAATGTCATAAAAAACGTCATAGTATAGTATGGCGTTTTTTTCGGGCAAAGAAAGTCAAAAAAATTTTCGACCTCAAAATGTCATAAAAAACGTCATAGTATAGTATGGCGTTTTTTTCGGGCAAAAAAAGTCAAAAAAATTTTCGACCTCAAAATGTCATAAAAAACGTCATGGTATAGTATGGCGTTTTTTTCGGGCAAAAAAAGTCAAAAAATTTTTCGACCTCAAAATGTCATAAAAAACGTCATAGTATAGTATGGCGTTTTTTTCGGGCAAAAAAAGTCAAAAAATTTTTCGACCTCAAAAAGTCATAAAAAACGTCATAGTATAGTATTGCGTCAAAATCGGACAAAAAAAGTCAAAAATGTTTTCGACCTCAAAATGTCATAAAAAACGTCATAGTATAGTATGGCGTTTTTTTCGGGCAAAAAAAGTCAAAAAATTTTTCGACCTCAAAATGTCATAAAAAACGTCATAGTATAATAAGGCGTCAAAATCCGACAAAAAAAGTCAAAAAATTTTTTGACCTCAAAATGTCATAAAAAACGTCATAGTATAGTATGGCGTTTTTTTCGGGCAAAAAAAGTCAAAATTTTTTTCGACCTCAAAATGTCATAAAAAACATCATAGTATAGTATGGCGTCATAATCGGACAAAAAAAGTCTAAATTTTTTTCGACCTCAAAATGTCATAAAAAACGTCATAGTATTGTATGGCGTTTTTTTCGGGCAAAAAAAGTCAAAAAAATTTTCGACCTCAAAATGTCATAAAAAACGTCATAGTATAGTATGGCGTCAAAATCGGACAAAAAAAGTCAAAATTTTTTTCGACCTCAAAATGTCATAAAAAACGTCATAGTATAGTATGGCGTTTTTTTCGGGCAAAAAAAGTCAAAAAATTTTTCGACCTCAAAATGTCATAAAAAACGTCATGGTATAGTATGGCGTTTTTTTCGGGCAAAAAAAGTCAAAATTTTTTTCGACCTCAAAATGTCATAAAAAACGTCATAGTATAGTATGGCGTCAAAATCGGAAAAAAAAAAGTCAAAAAATTTTTCGACCTCAAAATGTCATAAAAAACGTCATAGTATAGTATGGCGTTTTTTTCGGGAAAAAAAAGTCAAACTTTTTTTCGACCTCAAAATGTCATAAAAAACGTCATAGTATAGTATGGCGTTTTTTTCGGGAAAAAAAAGTCAAAACTTTTTTCGACCTCAAAATGTCATAAAAAACGTCATAGTATAGTATGGCGTGTTTTTCGGGCAAAAAAAGTCAAAAAAATTTTCGACCTCAAAATGTCATAAAAAACGTCATAGTATAGAAAGGCGTCAAAATCGGACAAAAAAAGTAAAAAAATTTTTCGACCTCAAAATGTCATAAAAAACGTCATAGTATAGTATGGCGTTTTTTTCGGGAAAAAAAAGTCAAAATTTTTTTCGACCTCAAAATGTCATAAAAAACGTCATGGTATAGTATGGCGTCAAAATCGGAAAAAAAAAAGTCAAAAAATTTTTCGACCTCAAAATGTCATAAAAAACGTCATAGTATAGTATGGCGTTTTTTTCGGGAAAAAAAAGTCAAACTTTTTTTCGACCTCAAAATGTCATAAAAAACGTCATAGTATAGTATGGCGTTTTTTTCGGGAAAAAAAAGTCAAAACTTTTTTCGACCTCAAAATGTCATAAAAAACGTCATAGTATAGTATGGCGTGTTTTTCGGGCAAAAAAAGTCAAAAAAATTTTCGACCTCAAAATGTCATAAAAAACGTCATAGTATAGAAAGGCGTCAAAATCGGACAAAAAAAGTAAAAAAATTTTTCGACCTCAAAATGTCATAAAAAACGTCATAGTATAGTATGGCGTTTTTTTCGGGAAAAAAAAGTCAAAATTTTTTTCGACCTCAAAATGTCATAAAAAACGTCATGGTATAGTATGGCGTCAAAATCGGACAAAAAAAGTCAAAATTTTTTTCGACCTCAAAATGTCATAAAAAACGTCATAGTATAGTATGGCGTCAAAATCGGACAAAAAAAGTCTAAATTTTTTTCGACCTCAAAATGTCATAAAAAACGTCATAGTATAGTATGGCGTCAAAATCGGACAAAAAAAGTCAAAATTTTTTTCGACCTCAAAATGTCATAAAAAACGTCATAGTATAGTATGGCGTCAAAATCGGACAAAAAAAGTCAAAATTTTTTTCGACCTCAAAATGTCATAAAAAACGTCATAGTATAGTATGGCGTCAAAATCGGACAAAAAAAGTCAAAATTTTTTTCGACCTCAAAATGTCATAAAAAACGTCCTAATATAGTATGGCGTTTTTTTCGGGCAAAAAAAGTCAAAAAATTTTTCGACCTCAAAATGTCATAAAAAACGTCATGGTATAGTATGGCGTTTTTTTCGGGCAAAAAAAGTCAAAATTTTTTTCGACCTCAAAATGTCATAAAAAACGTCATAGTATAGTATGGCGTCAAAATCGGAAAAAAAAAGTCAAAAAATTTTTCGACCTCAAAATGTCATAAAAAACGTCATAGTATAGTATGGCCTCAAAATCGGACAAAAAAAGTCAAAATTTTTTTCGACCTCAAAATGTCATAAAAACGTCATAGTATAGTATGGCGTTTTTTTCGGGCAAAAAAAGTCAAAAAATTTTTCGACCTCAAAATGTCATAAAAAACGTCATAGTATAGAAAGGCGTCAAAATCGGACAAAAAAAGTAAAAATTTTTTTCGACCTCAAAATGTCATAAAAAACGTCATAGTATAGTATGGCGTTTTTTTCGGGCAAAAAAAGTCAAAACTTTTTTCGACCTCAAAATGTCATAAAAAACGTCATAGTATAGTATGGCGTGTTTTTCGGGCAAAAAAAGTCAAAAAATTTTTCGACCTCAAAATGTCATAAAAAACGTCATAGTATAGTATGGCGTTTTTTTCGGGAAAAAAAAGTCAAAATTTTTTTCGACCTCAAAATGTCATAAAAAACGTCATGGTATAGTATGGCGTCAAAATCGGACAAAAAAAGTCAAAATTTTTTTCGACCTCAAAATGTCATAAAAAACGTCATAGTATAGTATGGCGTCAAAATCGGACAAAAAAAGTCTAAATTTTTTTCGACCTCAAAATGTCATAAAAAACGTCATAGTATAGTATGGCGTTTTTTTCGGGCAAAAAAAGTCAAAAAAATTTTCGACCTCAAAATGTCATAAAAAACGTCATAGTATAGTATGGCGTTGTTTTCGGGCAAAGAAAGTCAAAAAAATTTTCGACCTCAAAATGTCATAAAAAACGTCATAGTATAGTATGGCGTTTTTTTCGGGCAAAAAAAGTCAAAAAATTTTTCGACCTCAAAATGTCATAAAAAACGTCATAGTATAATAAGTCGTCAAAATCCGACAAAAAAAGTCAAAAATTTTTTTGACCTCAAAATGTCATAAAAAACGTCATAGTATAGTATGGCGTTTTTTTCGGGCAAAAAAAGTCAAAATTTTTTTCAACCTCAAAATGTCATAAAAAACATCATAGTATAGTATGGCGTCATAATCGGACAAAAAAAGTCAAAAAATTTTTCGACCTCAAAATGTCATAAAAAACGTCATAGTATAGTATGGCGTTTTTTTCGGGCAAAAAAAGTCAAAAAATTTTTCGACCTCAAAATGTCATAAAAAACTTCATAGTATAGTATGGCGTTTTTTTCGGGCAACAAAAGTCAAAAAATTTTTCGACCTCAAAATGTCATAAAAAACGTCATGGTATAGTATGGCGTTTTTTTCGGGCAAAAAAAGTCAAAATTTTTTTCGACCTCAAAATGTCATAAAAAACGTCATAGTATAGTATGGCGTCAAAATCGGAAAAAAAAAAGTCAAAAAATTTTTCGACCTCAAAATGTCATAAAAAACGTCATAGTATAGTATGGCATCAAAATCGGACAAAAAAAGTCAAAATTTTTTTCGACCTCAAAATGTCATAAAAAATGTCATAGTATAGTATGGCGTTTTTTTTGGGCAAAAAAAGTCAACATTTTTTTCGACCTCAAAATGTCATAAAAAACGTCATAGTATAGTATGGCGTTTTTTTCCGGCAAAAAAAGTCAAAAAGTTTTTCGACCTCAAAATGTCATAAAAAACGTCATAGTATAGTATGGCGTCAAAATCGGACAAAAAAAGTCAAAATTTTTTTCGACCTCAAAATGTCATAAAAAATGTCATAGTATAGTATGGCGTCAAAATCGGAAAAAAAAAAGTCAAAAAATTTTTCGACCTCAAAATGTCATAAAAAACGTCATAGTATAGTATGGCGTCAAAATCGGACAAAAAAAGTCAAAATTTTTTTCGACCTCAAAATGTCATAAAAAATGTCATAGTATAGTATGGCGTTTTTTTTGGGCAAAAAAAGTCAAAAAATTTTTCGACCTCAAAATGTCATAAAAAACGTTATAGTATAATAAGTCGTCAAAATCCGACAAAAAAAGTCAAAAATTTTTTTGACCTCAAAATGTCATAAAAAACGTCATAGTATAGTATGGCGTTTTTTTCGGGAAAAAAAAGTCAAAATTTTTTTCGACCTCAAAATGTCATAAAAAACGTCATAGTATAGTATGGCGTCAAAATCGGACAAAAAAAGTCAAAATTTTTTTCGACCTCAAAATGTCATAAAAAACGTCATAGTATAGTATGGCGTTTTTTTCGCGCAAAAAAAGTCAAAAATTTTTTCGACCTCAAAATGTCATAAAAAACGTCATAGTATAGTATGGCGTTTTTTTCGGGCAAAAAAAGTCAAAAAAATTTTCGACCTCAAAATGTCATAAAAAACGTCATAGTATAGTATGGCGTTTTTTTCGGGCAAAAAAAGTCAAATTTTTTTTCGACCTCAAAATGTCATAAAAAACGTCATAGTATAGTATGGCGTTTTTTTCGGGCAAAAAAAGTCAAATTTTTTTTCGACCTCAAAATGTCATAAAAAACGTCATAGTATAGTATGGCGTCAAAATCGGACAAAAAAAGTCAAAATTTTTTTCGACCTCAAAATGTCATAAAAAACGTCATAGTATAGTATGGCGTTTTTTGCGAGCAAAAAAAGTCAAAAAATTTTTCGACCTCAAAATGTCATAAAAAACGTCATAGTATAGTATGGCGTTTTTTTCGGGCAAAAAAAGTCAAAAAAATTTTCGACCTCAAATTGTCATAAAAAACGTCATAGTATAGTATGGCGTCAAAATTGGACAAAAAAAGTCAAAATTTTTTCGACCTCAAAATGTCATAAAAAACGTCATAGTATAGTATGGCGTTTTTTTCGGGCAAAAAAAGTCAAAAAGTTTTTCGACCTCAAAATGTCATAAAAAACGTCATAGTATAGTATGGCGTTTTTTTCGGGCATAAAAAGTTAAAAAAATTTTCGACCTCAAAATGTCATAAAAAACGTCATAGTACAGTATGGCGTCAAAATCGGACAAAAAAAGTCAAAATTTTTTTCGACCTCAAAATGTCATAAAAAACGTCATAGTATAGTATGGCGTCAAAATCGGACAAAAAAAGTCAAAATTTTTTTCGACCTCAAAATGTCATAAAAAACGTCATAGTATAGTATGGCGTTTTTTTCGGGCAAAAAAAGTCAAAAATTTTTTCGACCTCAAAATGTCATAAAAAACGTCATAGTATAGTATGGCGTTTTTTTCGGGCAAAAAAAGTCAAAAAAATTTTCGACCTCAAAATGTCATAAAAAACGTCATAGTATAGTATGGCGTTTTTTTCGGGCAAAAAAAGTCAAATTTTTTTTCGACCTCAAAATGTCATAAAAAACATCATAGTATAGTATGGCGTCAAAATCGGACAAAAAAAGTCAAAATTTTTTTCGACCTCAAAATGTCATAAAAAACGTCATAGTATAGTATGGCGTCAAAATCGGACAAAAAAAGTCAAAAAATTTTTCGACCTCAAAATGTCATAAAAAACGTCATAGTATAGTATGGCGTTTTTTTCGGGCAAAAAAAGTCAAAATTTTTTTTGACCTCAAAATGTCATAAAAAACGTCATAGTATAGTATGGCGTCAAAATCGGGCAAAAAAAGTCAAAAAAATTTTCGACCTCAAAATGTCATAAAAAACGTCATAGTATAGTATGGCGTTTTTTTGGGGCAAAAAAAGTCTAAATTTTTTCGACCTCAAAATGTCATAAAAAACGTCATAGTATAGTATGGCGTTTTTTTCGGGCAAAAAAAGTCAAAAAATTTTTCGACCTCAAAATGTCATAAAAAACGTCATAGTATAGTATGGCGTTTTTTTCGGGCAAAAAAAGTCAAAAAATTTTTCGACCTCAAAATGTCATAAAAAACGTCATAGTATAGTATGGCGTTTTTTTCGGGCAAAAAAAGTCAAAATTTTTTTCGACCTCAAAATGTCATAAAAAACGTCATAGTATAGTATGGCGTCAAAATCGGAAAAAAAAAAGTCAAAAATTTTTTCGACCTCAAAATGTCATAAAAAACGTCATAGTATAGTATGGCCTCAAAATCGGACAAAAAAAGTCAAAATTTTTTTCGACCTCAAAATGTCATAAAAACGTCATAGTATAGTATGGCGTTTTTTTCGGGCAAAAAAAGTCAAAAAAATTTTCGACCTCAAAATGTCATAAAAAACGTCATAGTATAGTATGGCGTTTTTTTCGGGCAAAAAAAGTCAAAAAGTTTTTCGACCTCAAAATGTCATAAAAAACGTCATAGTATAGTATGGCGTTTTTTTCGGGCATAAAAAGTTAAAAAAATTTTCGACCTCAAAATGTCATAAAAAACGTCATAGTACAGTATGGCTTCAAAATCGGACAAAAAAAGTCAAAATTTTTTTCGACCTCAAAATGTCATAAAAAACGTCATAGTATAGTATGGCGTCAAAATCGGACAAAAAAAGTCAAAATTTTTTTCGACCTCAAAATGTCATAAAAAACGTCATAGTATAGTATGGCGTTTTTTTCGGGCAAAAAAAGTCAAAAAATTTTTCGACCTCAAAATGTCATAAAAAACGTCATAGTATAGTATGGCGTTTTTTTCGGGCAAAAAAAGTCAAAAAAATTTTCGACCTCAAAATGTCATAAAAAACGTCATAGTATAGTATGGCGTCAAAATCGGACAAAAAAAGTCAAAAATTTTTTCGACCTCAAAATGTCATAAAAAACGTCATAGTATAGTATGGCGTTTTTTTCGGGCAAAAAAAGTCAAAATTTTTTTCGACCTCAAAATGTCATAAAAAACGTCATAGTATAGTATGGCGTTTATTTCGGGCAAAAAAAGTCAAAAAATTTTTCGACCTCAAAATGTCATAAAAAACGTCATAGTATAGTAAGGCGTCAAAATCGGACAAAAAAAGTCAAAAAAATTTTCGACCTCAAAATGTCATAAAAAACGTCATAGTATAGTATGGCGTCAAAATCGGACAAAAAAAGTCAAAATTTTTTTCGACCTCAAAATGTCATAAAAAACGTCATAGTATAGTATGGCGTTTTTTTCGGGCAAAAAAAGTCAAAAAATTTTCGACCTCAAAATGTCATAAAAAACGTCATAGTATAGTATGGCGTTTTTTTCGGGCAAAGAAAGTCAAAAAAATTTTCGACCTCAAAATGTCATGAAAAACGTCATAGTATAGTATGGCGTCAAAATCGGACAAAAAAAGTCAAAAAATTTTTCGACCTCAAAATGTCATAAAAAACGTCATAGTATAGTATGGCGTCAAAATCGGACAAAAAAAGTCAAAATTTTTTTCGACCTCAAAATGTCATAAAAAACGTCATAGTATAGTATGGCGTTTTTTTCGGGCAAAAAAAGTCTAAATTTTTTCGACCTCAAAATGTCATAAAAAACGTCATAGTATAGTATGGCGTTTTTTTCGGGCAAAAAAAGTCAAAAAATTTTTCGACCTCAAAATGTCATAAAAAACGTCATAGTATAGTATGGCGTTTTTTTCGGGCAAAAAAAGTCAAAAAAATTTTCGACCTCAAAATGTCATAAAAAACGTCATAGTATAGTATGGCGTTTTTTTCGGGCAAAAAAAGTCAAAATTTTTTTCGACCTCAAAATGTCATAAAAAACGTCATAGTATAGTATGGCGTTTTTTTCGGGCAAAAAAAGTCAGAATTTTTTTCGACCTCAAAATGTCATAAAAAACGTCATAGTATAGTATGGCGTTTTTTTCGGGCAAAAAAAGTCAAAAATTTTTTTCGACCTCAAAATGTCATAAAAAACGTCATAGTATAGTATGGCGTCAAAATCGGACAAAAAAAGTCAAAAAAATTTTCGACCTCAAAATGTCATAAAAAACGTCATAGTATAGTATGGCGTCAAAATCGGACAAAAAAAGTCAAAATTTTTTTCGACCTCAAAATGTCATAAAAAACGTCATAGTATAGTATGGCGTTTTTTTCGCGCAAAAAAAGTCAAAAATTTTTTCGACCTCAAAATGTCATAAAAAACGTCATAGTATAGTATGGCGTTTTTTTCGGGCAAAAAAAGTCAAAAAAAATTTCGACCTCAAAATGTCATAAAAAACGTCATAGTATAGTATGGCGTTTTTTCGGGCAAAAAAAGTCAAATTTTTTTTCGACCTCAAAATGTCATAAAAAACGTCATAGTATAGTATGGCGTCAAAATCGGACAAAAAAAGTCAAAATTTTTTTCGACCTCAAAATGTCATAAAAAACGTCATAGTATAGTATGGCGTCAAAATCGGACAAAAAAAGTCAAAATTTTTTTCGACCTCAAAATGTCATAAAAAACGTCATAGTATAGTATGGCGTTTTTTTCGGGCAAAAAAAGTCAAAAATTTTTTCGACCTCAAAATGTCATAAAAAACGTCATAGTATAGTATGGCGTTTTTTTCGGGCAAAAAAAGTCAAAAAAATTTTCGACCTCAAAATGTCATAAAAAACGTCATAGTATAGTATGGCGTTTTTTTCGGGCAAAAAAAGTCAAATTTTTTTTCGACCTCAAAATGTCATAAAAAACGTCATAGTATAGTATGGCGTCAAAATCGGACAAAAAAAGTCAAAATTTTTTTCGACCTCAAAATGTCATAAAAAACGTCATAGTATAGTATGGCGTTTTTTTCGGGCAAAAAAAGTCAAAAAATTTTTCGACCTCAAAATGTCATAAAAAACGTCATAGTATAGTAAGGCGTCAAAATCCGACAAAAAAAGTCAAAATTTTTTTTTACCTCAAAATGTCATAAAAAACGTCATAGTATAGTATGGCGTTTTTTTCGGGCAAAAAAAGTCAAAATTTTTTTCGACCTCAAAATGTCATAAAAAACGTCATAGTATAGTAAGGCGTCAAAATCCGACAAAAAAAGTCAAAATTTTTTTTTACCTCAAAATGTCATAAAAAACGTCATAGTATAGTATGGCGTTTTTTTCGGGCAAAAAAAGTCAAAAAATTTTTCGACCTCAAAATGTCATAAAAAACGTCATAGTATAGTAAGGCGTCAAAATCGGACAAAAAAAGTCAAAAAATTTTTCGACCTCAAAATGTCATAAAAAACGTCATAGTATAGTATGGCGTCAAAATCGGACAAAAAAAGTCAAAATTTTTTTCGACCTCAAAATGTCATAAAAAACGTCATAGTATAGTATGGCGTTTTTTTCGGGCAAAAAAAGTCAAAAAAATTTTCGACCTCAAAATGTCATAAAAAACGTCATAGTATAGTATGGCGTTTTTTTCGGGCAAAGAAAGTCAAAAAAATTTTCGACCTCAAAATGTCATGAAAAACGTCATAGTATAGTATGGCGTCAAAATCGGACAAAAAAGTCAAAAAATTTTTCGACCTCAAAATGTCATAAAAAACGTCATAGTATAGTATGGCGTCAAAATCGGACAAAAAAAGTCAAAATTTTTTTCGACCTCAAAATGTCATAAAAAACGTCATAGTATAGTATGGCGTTTTTTTCGGGCAAAAAAAGTCAAAAAATTTTCGACCTCAAAATGTCATAAAAAACGTCATAGTATAGTATGGCGTCAAAATCGGACAAAAAAAGTCTAAATTTTTTCGACCTCAAAATGTCATAAAAAACGTCATAGTATAGTATGGCGTTTTTTTCGGGCAAAAAAAGTCAGAAAAATTTTCGACCTCAAAATGTCATAAAAAACGTCATAGTATAGTATGGCGTTTTTTTCGGGCAAAAAAAGTCAAAAAATTTTTCGACCTCAAAATGTCATAAAAAACGTCATAGTATAGTATGGCGTCAAAATCGGACAAAAAAAGTCAAAAAAATTTTCGACCTCAAAATGTCATAAAAAACGTCATAGTATAGTATGGCGTTTTTTTCGGGCAAAAAAAGTCAAAAATTTTTTCGACCTCAAAATGTCATAAAAAACGTCATAGTATAGTATGGCGTTTTTTTCGGGCAAAAAAAGTCAAAAAAATTTTCGACCTCAAAATGTCATAAAAAACGTCATAGTATAGTATGGCGTTTTTTTCGGGCAAAAAAAGTCAAATTTTTTTTCGACCTCAAAATGTCATAAAAAACGTCATAGTATAGTATGGCGTCAAAATCGGACAAAAAAAGTCAAAATTTTTTTTGACCTCAAAATGTCATAAAAAACGTCATAGTATAGTATGGCGTATTTTTCGGGCAAAGAAAGTCAAATTTTTTTTCGACCTCAAAATGTCATAAAAAACGTCATAGTATAGTATGGCGTTTTTTTCGGGCAAAAAAAGTCTAAATTTTTTTCGAACTCAAAATGTCAAAAAACGTCATAGTATAGTATGGCGTTTTTTTCGGGCAAAAAAAGTCAAAAAAATTTTCGACCTCAAAATGTCATAAAAAACGTCATAGTATAGTATGGCGTCAAAATCGGACAAAAAAAGCCAAAATTTTTTTTGACCTCAAAATGTCATAAAAAACGTCGTAGTATAGTATGGCGTCAAAATCGGACAAAAAAAGTCAAAATTTTTTTCGACCTCAAAATGTCATAAAAAACGTCATAGTATAGTATGGCGTTTTTTTCGGGCAAAAAAAGTCAAAAAAATTTTCGACCTCAAAATGTCATAAAAAACGTCATAGTATAGTATGGCGTTTTTTTCGGGCAAAAAAAGTCAAAATTTTTTTCGACCTCAAAATGTCATAAAAAACGTCATAGTATAGTATGGCGTTTTTTTCGGGCATAAAAAGTTAAAAAAATTTTCGACCTCAAAATGTCATAAAAAACGTCATAGTATAGTAAGGCGTCAAAATCCGACAAAAAAAGTCAAAATTTTTTTCGACCTCAAAATGTCATAAAAAACGTCATAGTATAGTATGGCGTCAAAATCGGACAAAAAAAGTCAAAATTTTTTTCGACCTCAAAATGTCATAAAAAACGTCATAGTATAGTATGGCGTTTTTTTCGGGCAAAAAAAGTCAAAAATTTTTTCGACCTCAAAATGTCATAAAAAACGTCATAGTATAGTATGGCGTATTTTTCGGGCAAAAAAAGTCAAAAAAATTTTCGACCTCAAAATGTCATAAAAAACGTCATAGTATAGTATGGCGTTTTTTTCGGGCAAAAAAAGTCAAATTTTTTTTCGACCTCAAAATGTCATAAAAAACGTCATAGTATAGTATGGCGTCAAAATCGGACAAAAAAAGTCAAAATTTTTTTCGACCTCAAAATGTCATAAAAAACGTCATAGTATAGTATGGAGTTTTTTTCGGGCAAAAGAAGTCAAAAAATTTTTCGACCTCAAAATGTCATAAAAAACGTCATAGTATAGTATGGCGTCAAAATCGGACAAAAAAAGTCAAAAAATTTTTCGACCTCAAAATGTCATAAAAAACGTCATAGTATAGTATGCCGTTTTTTACGGGCAAAAAAAGTCAAAAAATTTTTCGACCTCAAAATGTCATAAAAAACGTCATAGTATAGTATGGCGTTTTTTTCGGGCATAAAAAGTTAAAAAAATTTTCGACCTCAAAATGTCATAAAAAACGTCATAGTACAGTATGGCGTCAAAATCGGACAAAAAAAGTCAAAATTTTTTTCGACCTCAAAATGTCATAAAAAACGTCATAGTATAGTATGGTGTCAAAATCGGACAAAAAAAGTCAAAATTTTTTTCGACCTCAAAATGTCATAAAAAACGTCATAGTATAGTTTGGCGTTTTTTTCGGGCAAAAAAAGTCAAAATTTTTTTCGACCTCAAAATGTCATAAAACACGTCATAGTATAGTATGGCGTCAAAATCGGACAAAAAAAGTCAAAATTTTTTTCGACCTCAAAATGTCATAAAAAACGTCATAGTATAGTATGGCGTTTTTTTCGGGCAAAAAAAGTCAAAAAAATTTTCGACCTCAAAATGTCATAAAAAACGTCATAGTATAGTATGGCGTCAAAATCGGACAAAAAAAGTCAAAATTTTTTTCGACCTCAAAATGTCATAAAAAACGTCATAGTATATTATGGCGTTTTTTTCGGGCAAAAAAAGTCAAAATTTTTTTCGACCTCAAAATGTCATAAAAAACGTCATAGTATAGTAAGGCGTCAAAATCGGACAAAAAAAGTCAAAATATTTTCGACCTCAAAATGTCATAAAAAACGTCATAGTATAGTATGGCGTTTTTTGCGAGCAAAAAAAGTCAAAAAATTTTTCGACCTCAAAATGTCATAAAAAACGTCATAGTATAGTATGGCGTTTTTTTCGGGCAAAAAAAGTCAAAAAAATTTTCGACCTCAAAATGTCATAAAAAACGTCATAGTATAATAAGGCGTCAAAATCCGACAAAAAAAGTTAAAAAATTTTTTAACCTCAAAATGTTATAAAAAACGTCATAGTATAGTATGGCGTTTTTTTCGGGCAAAAAAAGTCTAAATTATTTTCGACCTCAAAATGTCATAAAGAACGTCATAGTATAGTATGGCGTCAAAATCGGACAAAAAAAGTCAAAATTTTTTTCGACCTCAAAATGTCATAAAAAACGTCATAGTATAGTATGGAGTTTTTTTCGGGCAAAAGAAGTCAAAAAATTTTTCGACCTCAAAATGTCATAAAAAACGTCATAGTATAGTATGGCGTTTTTTTCGGGCAAAAAAAGTCTAAATTTTTTTCGAACTCAAAATGTCAAAAAACGTCATAGTATAGTATGGCGTTTTTTTCGGGCAAAAAAAGTCAAAAAAATTTTCGACCTCAAAATGTCATAAAAAACGTCATAGTATAGTATGGCGTCAAAATCGGACAAAAAAAGCCAAAATTTTTTTTGACCTCAAAATGTCATAAAAAACGTCGTAGTATAGTATGGCGTCAAAATCGGACAAAAAAAGTCAAAATTTTTTTCGACCTCAAAATGTCATAAAAAACGTCATAGTATAGTATGGCGTTTTTTTCGGGCAAAAAAAGTCAAAAAAATTTTCGACCTCAAAATGTCATAAAAAACGTCATAGTATAGTATGGCGTTTTTTTCGGGCAAAAAAAGTCAAAATTTTTTTCGACCTCAAAATGTCATAAAAAACGTCATAGTATAGTATGGCGTTTTTTTCGGGCATAAAAAGTTAAAAAAATTTTCGACCTCAAAATGTCATAAAAAACGTCATAGTATAGTAAGGCGTCAAAATCCGACAAAAAAAGTCAAAATTTTTTTCGACCTCAAAATGTCATAAAAAACGTCATAGTATAGTATGGCGTCAAAATCGGACAAAAAAAGTCAAAATTTTTTTCGACCTCAAAATGTCATAAAAAACGTCATAGTATAGTATGGCGTTTTTTTCGGGCAAAAAAAGTCAAAAATTTTTTCGACCTCAAAATGTCATAAAAAACGTCATAGTATAGTATGGCGTATTTTTCGGGCAAAAAAAGTCAAAAAAATTTTCGACCTCAAAATGTCATAAAAAACGTCATAGTATAGTATGGCGTTTTTTTCGGGCAAAAAAAGTCAAATTTTTTTTCGACCTCAAAATGTCATAAAAAACGTCATAGTATAGTATGGCGTCAAAATCGGACAAAAAAAGTCAAAATTTTTTTCGACCTCAAAATGTCATAAAAAACGTCATAGTATAGTATGGAGTTTTTTTCGGGCAAAAGAAGTCAAAAAATTTTTCGACCTCAAAATGTCATAAAAAACGTCATAGTATAGTATGGCGTCAAAATCGGACAAAAAAAGTCAAAAAATTTTTCGACCTCAAAATGTCATAAAAAACGTCATAGTATAGTATGCCGTTTTTTACGGGCAAAAAAAGTCAAAAATTTTTTCGACCTCAAAATGTCATAAAAAACGTCATAGTATAGTATGGCGTTTTTTTCGGGCATAAAAAGTTAAAAAAATTTTCGACCCCAAAATGTCATAAAAAACGTCATAGTACAGTATGGCGTCAAAATCGGACAAAAAAAGTCAAAATTTTTTTCGACCTCAAAATGTCATAAAAAACGTCATAGTATAGTATGGCGTCAAAATCGGACAAAAAAAGTCAAAATTTTTTTCGACCTCAAAATGTCATAAAAAACGTCATAGTATAGTATGGCGTTTTTTTCGGGCAAAAAAAGTCAAAAATTTTTTCGACCTCAAAATGTCATAAAAAACGTCATAGTATAGTATGGCGTTTTTTTCGGGCAAAAAAAGTCAAAAAAATTTTCGACCTCAAAATGTCATAAAAAACGTCATAGTATAGTATGGCGTTTTTTTCGGGCAAAAAAAGTCAAATTTTTTTTCGACCTCAAAATGTCATAAAAAACGTCATAGTATAGTATGGCGTCAAAATCGGACAAAAAAAGTCAAAATTTTTTTCGACCTCAAAATGTCATAAAAAACGTCATAGTATAGTATGGCGTTTTTTTCGGGCAAAAAAAGTCACAATTTTTTTCGACCTCAAAATGTCATAAAAAACGTCATAGTATAGTATGGCGTTTTTTTCGGGCAAAAAAAGTCAAAAAAATTTTTCGACCTCAAAATGTCATAAAAAACGTCATAGTATAGTATGGCGTTTTTTTCGGGCAAAAAAAGTCAAAAAATTTTTCGACCTCACAATGTCATAAAAAACGTCATAGTATAGTAAGGCGTCAAAATCGGACAAAAAAAGTCAAAAAATTTTTCGACCTCAAAATGTCATAAAAAACGTCATAGTATAGTAAGGCGTAAAAATCGGACAAAAAAAGTCAAAATTTTTTTCGACCTCAAAATGTCATAAAAAACGTCATAGTATAGTATGGCGTTTTTTTCGGGCAAAAAAAGTCAAATTTTTTTTCGACCTCAAAATGTCATAAAAAACGTCATAGTATAGTATGGCGTTTTTTTCGGGCAAAAAAAGTCAAAATTTTTTTCGACCTCAAAATGTCATAAAAAACGTCATAGTATAGTATGGCGTTTTTTTCGGGCATAAAAAGTTAAAAAAATTTTCGACCTCAAAATGTCATAAAAAATGTCATAGTATAGTAAGGCGTCAAAATCCGACAAAAAAAGTCAAAAATTTTTTTCGACCTCAAAATGTCATAAAAAACGTCATAGTATAGTATGGCGTATTTTTCGGGCAAAAAAAGTCAAAAAAATTTTCGACCTCAAAATGTCATAAAAAACGTCATAGTATAGTATGGCGTTTTTTTCGGGCAAAAAAAGTCAAATTTTTTTCGACCTCAAAATGTCATAAAAAACGTCATAGTATAGTATGGCGTTTTTTTCGGGAAAAAAAAGTCAAAATTTTTTTCGACCTCAAAATGTCATAAAAAACGTCATAGTATAGTATGGCGTTTTTTTCGGGCAAAAAAAGTCAAATTTTTTTTCGACCTCAAAATGTCATAAAAAACGTCATAGTATAGTATGGCGTCAAAATCGGACAAAAAAAGTCAAAATTTTTTTCGACCTCAAAATGTCATAAAAAACGTCATAGTATAGTATGGCGTTTTTTTCGGGCAAAAAAAGTCAAAAAAATTTTCGACCTCAAAATGTCATAAAAAACGTCATAGTATAGTATGGCGTCAAAATCGGACAAAAAAAGTCAAAATTTTTTTCGACCTCAAAATGTCATAAAAAACGTCATAGTATAGTATGGCGTTTTTTTCGGGCAAAAAAAGTCAAAAAAATTTTCGACCTCAAAATGTCATAAAAAACGTCATAGTATAGTATGGCGTTTTTTTTCGGGCAAAAAAAGTCAAAATTTTTTTCGACCTCAAAATGTCATAAAAAACGTCATAGTATAGTATGGCGTTTTTTTCGGGCATAAAAAGTTAAAAAAATTTTCGACCTCAAAATGTCATAAAAAACGTCATAGTATAGTAAGGCGTCAAAATCCGACAAAAAAAGTCTAAATTTTTTTTTACCTCAAAATGTCATAAAAAACGTCATAGTATAGTATGGCGTTTTTTTCGGGAAAAAAAAGTCAAAATTTTTTTCGACCTCAAAATGTCATAAAAAACGTCATAGTATAGTATGGCGTCAAAATCCGACAAAAAAAGTCTAAATTTTTTTTGACCTCAAAATGTCATAAAAAACGTCATAGTATAGTATGGCGTTTTTTTCGGGCAAAAAAAGTCAAAAAATTTTTCGACCTCAAAATGTCATAAAAAACGTCATAGTATAGTAAGGCGTCAAAATCGGACAAAAAAAGTCAAAAAATTTTTCGACCTCAAAATGTCATAAAAAACGTCATAGTATAGTATGGCGTAAAAATCGGACAAAAAAAGTCAAAATTTTTTTCGACCTCAAAATGTCATAAAAAACGTCATAGTATAGTATGGCGTTTTTTTCGGGCAAAAAAAGTCAAATTTTTTTTCGACCTCAAAATGTCATAAAAAACGTCATAGTATAGTATGGCGTCAAAATCGGAAAAAAAAAGTCAAAATTTTTTTCGACCTCAAAATGTCATAAAAAACGTCATAGTATAGTATGGCGTTTTTTTCGGGCAAAAAAAGTCAAAAAATTTTTCGACCTCAAAATGTCATAAAAAACGTCATAGTATAGTAAGGCGTAAAAATCGGACAAAAAAAGTCAAAATTTTTTTCGACCTCAAAATGTCATAAAAAACGTCATAGTATAGTATGGCGTTTTTTTCGGGAAAAAAAAGTCAAAATTTTTTTCGACCTCAAAATGTCATAAAAAACGTCATAGTATAGTATGGCGTTTTTTTCGGGCAAAAAAAGTCAAATTTTTTTTCGACCTCAAAATGTCATAAAAAACGTCATAATATAGTATGGCGTCAAAATCGGACAAAAAAAGTCAAAATTTTTTTCGACCTCAAAATGTCATAAAAAACGTCATAGTATAGTATGGCGTTTTTTGCGAGTAAAAAAAGTCAAAAAATTTTTCGACCTCAAAATGTCATAAAAAACGTCATAGTATAGTATGGCGTTTTTTTCGGGCAAAAAAAGTCAAAAAAATTTTCGACCTCAAAATGTCATAAAAAACGTCATAGTATAGTATGGCGTCAAAATTGGACAAAAAAAGTCAAAATTTTTTTCGACCTCAAAATGTCATAAAAAACGTCATAGTATAGTATGGCGTTTTTTTCGGGCAAAAAAAGTCAAAAAATTTTTCGACCTCAAAATGTCATAAAAAACGTCATAGTATAGTAAGGCGTAAAAATCGGACAAAAAAAGTCAAAATTTTTTTCGACCTCAAAATGTCATAAAAAACGTCATAGTATAGTATGGCGTTTTTTTCGGGAAAAAAAAGTCAAAATTTTTTTCGACCTCAAAATGTCATAAAAAACGTCATAGTATAGTATGGCGTTTTTTTCGGGCAAAAAAAGTCAAGTTTTTTTTCGACCTCAAAATGTCATAAAAAACGTCATAGTATAGTATGGCGTCAAAATCGGACAAAAAAAGTCAAAATTTTTTTCGACCTCAAAATGTCATAAAAAACGTCATAGTATAGTATGGCGTTTTTTGCGAGTAAAAAAAGTCAAAAAATTTTTCGACCTCAAAATGTCATAAAAAACGTCATAGTATAGTATGGCGTTTTTTGCGAGTAAAAAAAGTCAAAAAATTTTTCGACCTCAAAATGTCATAAAAAACGTCATAGTATAGTATGGCGTCAAAATCGGACAAAAAAAGTCAAAATTTTTTTCGACCTCAAAATGTCATAAAAAACGTCATAGTATAGTATGGCGTTTTTTTCGGGCAAAAAAAGTCAAAAATTTTTTCGACCTCAAAATGTCATAAAAAACGTCATAGTATAGTATGGCGTATTTTTCGGGCAAAAAAAGTCAAAAAAATTTTCGACCTCAAAATGTCATAAAAAACGTCATAGTATAGTATGGCGTTTTTTTCGGGCAAAAAAAGTCAAATTTTTTTTCGACCTCAAAATGTCATAAAAAACGTCATAGTATAGTATGGCGTCAAAATCGGACAAAAAAAGTCAAAATTTTTTTCGACCTCAAAATGTCATAAAAAACGTCATAGTATAGTATGGCGTTTTTTTCGGGCAAAAAAAGTCAAAAAATTTTTCGACCTCAAAATGTCATAAAAAACGTCATAGTATAGTAAGGCGTCAAAATCCGACAAAAAAAGTCAAAAATTTTTTTGACCTCAAAATGTCATAAAAAACGTCATAGTATAGTATGGCGTTTTTTTCGGGCAAAAAAAGTCAAAAAATTTTTCGACCTCAAAATGTCATAAAAAACGTCATAGTATAATAAGTCGTCAAAATCCGACAAAAAAAGTCAAAATTTTTTTCGACCTCAAAATGTCATAAAAAACGTCATAGTATAGTATGGCGTTTTTTTCGGGCAAAAAAAGTCAAAAAAATTTTCGACCTCAAAATGTCATAAAAAACGTCATAGTATAGTATGGCGTCAAAATCGGACAAAAAAAGTCAAAATTTTTTTCGACCTCAAAATGTCATAAAAAACGTCATAGTATAGTATGGCGTTTTTTTCGGGCAAAAAAAGTCAAAAAATTTTTCGACCTCAAAATGTCATAAAAAACGTCATAGTATAGTAAGGCGTAAAAATCGGACAAAAAAAGTCAAAATTTTTTTCGACCTCAAAATGTCATAAAAAACGTCATAGTATAGTATGGCGTTTTTTTCGGGCAAAAAAAGTCAAAAAATTTTTCGACCTCAAAATGTCATAAAAAACGTCATAGTATAGTATGGCGTTTTTTTCGGGCAAAAAAAGTCAAAATTTTTTTCGACCTCAAAATGTCATAAAAAACGTCATAGTATAGTATGGCGTTTTTTTCGGGCATAAAAAGTTAAAAAAATTTTCGACCTCAAAATGTCATAAAAAACGTCATAGTATAGTAAGGCGTCAAAATCCGACAAAAAAAGTCTAAATTTTTTTTGACCTCAAAATGTCATAAAAAACGTCATAGTATAGTATGGCGTTTTTTTCGGGAAAAAAAAGTCAAAATTTTTTTCGACCTCAAAATGTCATAAAAAACGTCATAGTATAGTATGGCGTCAAAATCCGACAAAAAAAGTCTAAATTTTTTTTGACCTCAAAATGTCATAAAAAACGTCATAGTATAGTATGGCGTTTTTTTCGGGCAAAAAAAGTCAAAAAATTTTTCGACCTCAAAATGTCATAAAAAACGTCATAGTATAGTAAGGCGTCAAAATCGGACAAAAAAAGTCAAAAAATTTTTCGACCTCAAAATGTCATAAAAAACGTCATAGTATAGTATGGCGTAAAAATCGGACAAAAAAAGTCAAAATTTTTTTCGACCTCAAAATGTCATAAAAAACGTCATAGTATAGTATGGCGTTTTTTTCGGGCAAAAAAAGTCAAATTTTTTTTCGACCTCAAAATGTCATAAAAAACGTCATAGTATAGTATGGCGTCAAAATCGGAAAAAAAAAGTCAAAATTTTTTTCGACCTCAAAATGTCATAAAAAACGTCATAGTATAGTATGGCGTTTTTTTCAGGCAAAAAAAGTCAAAAAATTTTTCGACCTCAAAATGTCATAAAAAACGTCATAGTATAGTAAGGCGTAAAAATCGGACAAAAAAAGTCAAAATTTTTTTCGACCTCAAAATGTCATAAAAAACGTCATAGTATAGTATGGCGTTTTTTTCGGGAAAAAAAAGTCAAAATTTTTTTCGACCTCAAAATGTCATAAAAAACGTCATAGTATAGTATGGCGTTTTTTTCGGGCAAAAAAAGTCAAATTTTTTTTCGACCTCAAAATGTCATAAAAAACGTCATAATATAGTATGGCGTCAAAATCGGACAAAAAAAGTCAAAATTTTTTTCGACCTCAAAATGTCATAAAAAACGTCATAGTATAGTATGGCGTTTTTTGCGAGTAAAAAAAGTCAAAAAATTTTTCGACCTCAAAATGTCATAAAAAACGTCATAGTATAGTATGGCGTTTTTTTCGGGCAAAAAAAGTCAAAAAAATTTTCGACCTCAAAATGTCATAAAAAACGTCATAGTATAGTATGGCGTCAAAATTGGACAAAAAAAGTCAAAATTTTTTTCGACCTCAAAATGTCATAAAAAACGTCATAGTATAGTATGGCGTTTTTTTCGGGCAAAAAAAGTCAAAAAATTTTTCGACCTCAAAATGTCATAAAAAACGTCATAGTATAGTAAGGCGTAAAAATCGGACAAAAAAAGTCAAAATTTTTTTCGACCTCAAAATGTCATAAAAAACGTCATAGTATAGTATGGCGTTTTTTTCGGGAAAAAAAAGTCAAAATTTTTTTCGACCTCAAAATGTCATAAAAAACGTCATAGTATAGTATGGCGTTTTTTTCGGGCAAAAAAAGTCAAGTTTTTTTTCGACCTCAAAATGTCATAAAAAACGTCATAGTATAGTATGGCGTCAAAATCGGACAAAAAAAGTCAAAATTTTTTTCGACCTCAAAATGTCATAAAAAACGTCATAGTATAGTATGGCGTTTTTTGCGAGTAAAAAAAGTCAAAAAATTTTTCGACCTCAAAATGTCATAAAAAACGTCATAGTATAGTATGGCGTTTTTTGCGAGTAAAAAAAGTCAAAAAATTTTTCGACCTCAAAATGTCATAAAAAACGTCATAGTATAGTATGGCGTCAAAATCGGACAAAAAAAGTCAAAATTTTTTTCGACCTCAAAATGTCATAAAAAACGTCATAGTATAGTATGGCGTTTTTTTCGGGCAAAAAAAGTCAAAAATTTTTTCGACCTCAAAATGTCATAAAAAACGTCATAGTATAGTATGGCGTATTTTTCGGGCAAAAAAAGTCAAAAAAATTTTCGACCTCAAAATGTCATAAAAAACGTCATAGTATAGTATGGCGTTTTTTTCGGGCAAAAAAAGTCAAATTTTTTTTCGACCTCAAAATGTCATAAAAAACGTCATAGTATAGTATGGCGTCAAAATCGGACAAAAAAAGTCAAAATTTTTTTCGACCTCAAAATGTCATAAAAAACGTCATAGTATAGTATGGCGTTTTTTTCGGGCAAAAAAAGTCAAAAAATTTTTCGACCTCAAAATGTCATAAAAAACGTCATAGTATAGTAAGGCGTCAAAATCCGACAAAAAAAGTCAAAATTTTTTTTGACCTCAAAATGTCATAAAAAACGTCATAGTATAGTATGGCGTTTTTTTCGGGCAAAAAAAGTCAAAAAATTTTTCGACCTCAAAATGTCATAAAAAACGTCATAGTATAATAAGTCGTCAAAATCCGACAAAAAAAGTCAAAATTTTTTTCGACCTCAAAATGTCATAAAAAACGTCATAGTATAGTATGGCGTTTTTTTCGGGCAAAAAAAGTCAAAAAAATTTTCGACCTCAAAATGTCATAAAAAACGTCATAGTATAGTATGGCGTCAAAATCGGACAAAAAAAGTCAAAATTTTTTTCGACCTCAAAATGTCATAAAAAACGTCATAGTATAGTATGGCGTTTTTTTCGGGCAAAAAAAGTCAAAAAATTTTTCGACCTCAAAATGTCATAAAAAACGTCATAGTATAGTAAGGCGTAAAAATCGGACAAAAAAAGTCAAAATTTTTTTCGACCTCAAAATGTCATAAAAAACGTCATAGTATAGTATGGCGTTTTTTTCGGGCAAAAAAAGTCAAAAAATTTTTCGACCTCAAAATGTCATAAAAAACGTCATAGTATAGTATGGCGTTTTTTTCGGGCAAAAAAAGTCAAAATTTTTTTCGACCTCAAAATGTCATAAAAAACGTCATAGTATAGTAAGGCGTCAAAATCCGACAAAAAAAGTCAAAATTTTTTTCGACCTCAAAATGTCATAAAAAACGTCATAGTATAGTATGGCGTTTTTTTCGGGCAAAAAAAGTCAAAAATTTTTTCGACCTCAAAATGTCATAAAAAACGTCATAGTATAGTATGGCGTATTTTTCGGGCAAAAAAAGTCAAAAAAATTTTCGACCTCAAAATGTCATAAAAAACGTCATAGTATAGTATGGCGTTTTTTTCGGGCAAAAAAAGTCAAATTTTTTTTCGACCTCAAAATGTCATAAAAAACGTCATAGTATAGTATGGCGTCAAAATCGGACAAAAAAAGTCAAAATTTTTTTCGACCTCAAAATGTCATAAAAAACGTCATAGTATAGTATGGCGTTTTTTTCGGGCAAAAAAAGTCAAAAAATTTTTCGACCTCAAAATGTCATAAAAAACGTCATAGTATAGTAAGGCGTCAAAATCCGACAAAAAAAGTCAAAATTTTTTTTGACCTCAAAATGTCATAAAAAACGTCATAGTATAGTATGGCGTTTTTTTCGGGCAAAAAAAGTCAAAAAATTTTTCGACCTCAAAATGTCATAAAAAACGTCATAGTATAGTAAGGCGTAAAAATCGGACAAAAAAAGTCAAAATTTTTTTCGACCTCAAAATGTCATAAAAAACGTCATAGTATAGTATGGCGTTTTTTTCGGGAAAAAAAAGTCAAAATTTTTTTCGACCTCAAAATGTCATAAAAAACGTCATAGTATAGTATGGCGTTTTTTTCGGGCAAAAAAAGTCAAATTTTTTTTCGACCTCAAAATGTCATAAAAAACGTCATAGTATAGTATGGCGTCAAAATCGGACAAAAAAAGTCAAAATTTTTTTCGACCTCAAAATGTCATAAAAAACGTCATAGTATAGTATGGCGTTTTTTGCGAGCAAAAAAAGTCAAAAAATTTTTCGACCTCAAAATGTCATAAAAAACGTCATAGTATAGTATGGCGTTTTTTTCGGGCAAAAAAAGTCAAAATTTTTTTCGACCTCAAAATGTCATAAAAAACGTCATAGTATAGTATGGCGTTTTTTTCAGGCAAAGAAAGTCAAAAAAATTTTCGACCTCAAAATGTCATGAAAAACGTCATAGTATAGTATGGCGTCAAAATCGGAAAAAAAAAGTCAAAATTTTTTTCGACCTCAAAATGTCATAAAAAACGTCATAGTATAGTATGGCGTTTTTTTCGGGCAAAAAAAGTCAAAATTTTTTTCGACCTCAAAATGTCATAAAAAACGTCATAGTATAGTATGGCATTTTTTTCGGGCAAAAAAAGTCAAAATTTTTTTCGACCTCAAAATGTCATAAAAAACGTCATAGTATAGTATGGCGTTTTTTTCGGGCAAAAAAAGTCAAAAAATTTTTCGACCTCAAAATGTCATAAAAAACGTCATAGTATAGTAAGGCGTCAAAATCGGACAAAAAAAGTCAAAAAATTTTTCGACCTCAAAATGTCATAAAAAACGTCATAGTATAGTAAGGCGTAAAAATCGGACAAAAAAAGTCAAAATTTTTTTCGACCTCAAAATGTCATAAAAAACGTCATAGTATAGTATGGCGTTTTTTTCGGGCAAAAAAAGTCAAATTTTTTTTCGACCTCAAAATGTCATAAAAAACGTCATAGTATAGTATGGCGTCAAAATCGGACAAAAAAAGTCAAAATTTTTTTCGACCTCAAAATGTCATAAAAAACGTCATAGTATAGTATGGCGTCAAAATCGGACAAAAAAAGTCAAAATTTTTTTCGACCTCAAAATGTCATAAAAAACGTCATAGTATAGTATGGCGTTTTTTTCGGGAAAAAAAAGTCAAAAAATTTTTCGACCTCAAAATGTCATAAAAAACGTCATAGTATAGTATGGCGTTTTTTTCGGGCAAAAAAAGTCAAATTTTTTTTCGACCTCAAAATGTCATAAAAAACGTCATAGTATAGTATGGCGTCAAAATTGGACAAAAAAAGTCAAAATTTTTTTCGACCTCAAAATGTCATAAAAAACGTCATAGTATAGTATGGCGTTTTTTGCGAGTAAAAAAAGTCAAAAAATTTTTCGACCTCAAAATGTCATAAAAAACGTCATAGTATAGTATGGCGTTTTTTTCGGGCAAAAAAAGTCAAAAAAATTTTCGACCTCAAAATGTCATAAAAAACGTCATAGTATAGTATGGCGTCAAAATCGGACAAAAAAAGTCAAAATTTTTTTCGACCTCAAAATGTCATAAAAAACGTCATAGTATAGTATGGCGTTTTTTTCGGGCAAAAAAAGTCAAAAAATTTTTCGACCTCAAAATGTCATAAAAAACGTCATAGTATAGTAAGGCGTAAAAATCGGACAAAAAAAGTCAAAATTTTTTTCGACCTCAAAATGTCATAAAAAACGTCATAGTATAGTATGGCGTTTTTTTCGGGCAAAAAAAGTCAAAAAATTTTTCGACCTCAAAATGTCATAAAAAACGTCATAGTATAGTATGGCGTTTTTTTCGGGCAAAAAAAGTCACATTTTTTTTCGACCTCAAAATGTCATAAAAAACGTCATAGTATAGTATGGCGTCAAAATTGGACAAAAAAAGTCAAAATTTTTTTTGACCTCAAAATGTCATAAAAAACGTCATAGTATAGTATGGCGTCAAAATCGGACAAAAAAAGTCAAAATTTTTTTCGACCTCAAAATGTCATAAAAAACGTCATAGTATAGTATGGCGTTTTTTGCGAGCAAAAAAAGTCAAAAAATTTTTCGACCTCAAAATGTCATAAAAAACGTCATAGTATAGTATGGCGTTTTTTTCAGGCAAAGAAAGTCAAAAAAATTTTCGACCTCAAAATGTCATGAAAAACGTCATAGTATAGTATGGCGTCAAAATCGGAAAAAAAAAGTCAAAATTTTTTTCGACCTCAAAATGTCATAAAAAACGTCATAGTATAGTATGGCGTTTTTTTCGGGCAAAAAAAGTCAAAATTTTTTTCGACCTCAAAATGTCATAAAAAACGTCATAGTATAGTATGGCATTTTTTTCGGGCAAAAAAAGTCAAAATTTTTTTCGACCTCAAAATGTCATAAAAAACGTCATAGTATAGTACGGCGTTTTTTTCGGGCAAAAAAAGTCAAAAAATTTTTCGACCTCAAAATGTCATAAAAAACGTCATAGTATAGTAAGGCGTCAAAATCGGACAAAAAAAGTCAAAAAATTTTTCGACCTCAAAATGTCATAAAAAACGTCATAGTATAGTAAGGCGTAAAAATCGGACAAAAAAAGTCAAAATTTTTTTCGACCTCAAAATGTCATAAAAAACGTCATAGTATAGTATGGCGTTTTTTTCGGGCAAAAAAAGTCAAATTTTTTTTCGACCTCAAAATGTCATAAAAAACGTCATAGTATAGTATGGCGTCAAAATCGGACAAAAAAAGTCAAAATTTTTTTCGACCTCAAAATGTCATAAAAAACGTCATAGTATAGTATGGCGTCAAAATCGGACAAAAAAAGTCAAAATTTTTTTCGACCTCAAAATGTCATAAAAAACGTCATAGTATAGTATGGCGTTTTTTTCGGGAAAAAAAAGTCAAAAAATTTTTCGACCTCAAAATGTCATAAAAAACGTCATAGTATAGTATGGCGTTTTTTTCGGGCAAAAAAAGTCAAATTTTTTTTCGACCTCAAAATGTCATAAAAAACGTCATAGTATAGTATGGCGTCAAAATTGGACAAAAAAAGTCAAAATTTTTTTCGACCTCAAAATGTCATAAAAAACGTCATAGTATAGTATGGCGTTTTTTGCGAGTAAAAAAAGTCAAAAAATTTTTCGACCTCAAAATGTCATAAAAAACGTCATAGTATAGTATGGCGTTTTTTTCGGGCAAAAAAAGTCAAAAAAATTTTCGACCTCAAAATGTCATAAAAAACGTCATAGTATAGTATGGCGTCAAAATCGGACAAAAAAAGTCAAAATTTTTTTCGACCTCAAAATGTCATAAAAAACGTCATAGTATAGTATGGCGTTTTTTTCGGGCAAAAAAAGTCAAAAAATTTTTCGACCTCAAAATGTCATAAAAAACGTCATAGTATAGTAAGGCGTAAAAATCGGACAAAAAAAGTCAAAATTTTTTTCGACCTCAAAATGTCATAAAAAACGTCATAGTATAGTATGGCGTTTTTTTCGGGCAAAAAAAGTCAAAAAATTTTTCGACCTCAAAATGTCATAAAAAACGTCATAGTATAGTATGGCGTTTTTTTCGGGCAAAAAAAGTCAAAAAATTTTTCGACCTCAAAATGTCATAAAAAACGTCATAGTATAGTATGGCGTTTTTTTCGGGCAAAAAAAGTCACATTTTTTTTCGACCTCAAAATGTCATAAAAAACGTCATAGTATAGTATGGCGTCAAAATTGGACAAAAAAAGTCAAAATTTTTTTCGACCTCAAAATGTCATAAAAAACGTCATAGTATAGTATGGCGTTTTTTGCGAGTAAAAAAAGTCAAAAAATTTTTCGACCTCAAAATGTCATAAAAGACGTCATAGTATAGTATGGCGTTTTTTTCGGGCAAAAAAAGTCAAAAAAATTTTCGACCTCAAAATGTCATAAAAAACGTCATAGTATAGTATGGCGTCAAAATCGGACAAAAAAAGTCAAAATTTTTTTCGACCTCAAAATGTCATAAAAAACGTCATAGTATAGTATGGCGTTTTTTTCGGGCAAAAAAAGTCAAAAAAATTTTCGACCTCAAAATGTCATAAAAAACGTCATAGTATAGTAAGGCGTAAAAATCGGACAAAAAAAGTCAAAATTTTTTTCGACCTCAAAATGTCATAAAAAACGTCATAGTATAGTATGGCGCTTTTTTCGGGCAAAAAAAGTCAAAAAATTTTTCGACCTCAAAATGTCATAAAAAACGTCATAGTATAGTATGGCGTTTTTTTCGGGCAAAAAAAGTCAAAATTTTTTTCGACCTCAAAATGTCATAAAAAACGTCATAGTATAGTAAGGCGTCAAAATCCGACAAAAAAAGTCAAAAAATTTTTTGACCTCAAAATGTCATAAAAAACGTCATAGTATAGTATGGCGTTTTTTTCGGGCAAAAAAAGTCAAAAAATTTTTCGACCTCAAAATGTCATTAAAAACGTCATAGTATAATAAGTCGTCAAAATACGACAAAAAAAGTTAAATTTTTTTTTGACCTCAAAATGTCATAAAAAACGTCATAATATAGTATGGCGTTTTTTTCGGGCAAAAAAAGTCTAAATTTTTTTCGAACTCAAAATGTCAAAAAACGTCATAGTATAGTATGGCGTTTTTTTCGGGCAAAAAAAGTCAAAAAATTTTTCGACCTCAAAATGTCATAAAAAACGTCATAGTATAGTAAGGCGTCAAAATTGGACAAAAAAAGTCAAAAAATTTTTCGACCTCAAAATGTCATAAAAAACGTCATAGTATAGTAAGGCGTAAAAATCGGACAAAAAAAGTCAAAATTTTTTTCGACCTCAAAATGTCATAAAAAACGTCATAGTATAGTATGGCGTTTTTTTCGGGAAAAAAAAGTCAAAATTTTTTTCGACCTCAAAATGTCATAAAAAACGTCATAGTATAGTATGGCGTTTTTTTCGGGCAAAAAAAGTCAAATTTTTTTTCGACCTCAAAATGTCATAAAAAACGTCATAGTATAGTATGGCGTCAAAATCGGACAAAAAAAGTCAAAATTTTTTTCGACCTCAAAATGTCATAAAAAACGTCATAGTATAGTATGGCGTTTTTTGCGAGCAAAAAAAGTCAAAAAATTTTTCGACCTCAAAATGTCATAAAAAACGTCATAGTATAGTATGGCGTATTTTTCGGGCAAAGAAAGTCAAAAAAATTTTCGACCTCAAAATGTCATAAAAAACGTCATAGTATAGTAAGGCGTAAAAATCGGACAAAAAAAGTCAAAATTTTTTTCGACCTCAAAATGTCATAAAAAACGTCATAGTATAGTATGGCGTTTTTTTCGGGCAAAAAAAGTCAAAAAATTTTTCGACCTCAAAATGTCATAAAAAACGTCATAGTATAGTATGGCGTTTTTTTCGGGCAAAAAAAGTCAAAAAATTTTTCGACCTCAAAATGTCATAAAAAACGTCATAGTATAGTATGGCGTTTTTTTCGGGCAAAAAAAGTCAAATTTTTTTTCGACCTCAAAATGTCATAAAAAACGTCATAGTATAGTATGGCGTCAAAATTGGACAAAAAAAGTCAAAATTTTTTTCGACCTCAAAATGTCATAAAAAACGTCATAGTATAGTATGGCGTTTTTTGCGAGTAAAAAAAGTCAAAAAATTTTTCGACCTCAAAATGTCATAAAAAACGTCATAGTATAGTATGGCGTTTTTTTCGGGCAAAAAAAGTCAAAAAAATTTTCGACCTCAAAATGTCATAAAAAACGTCATAGTATAGTATGGCGTCAAAATCGGACAAAAAAAGTCAAAATTTTTTTCGACCTCAAAATGTCATAAAAAACGTCATAGTATAGTATGGCGTTTTTTTCGGGCAAAAAAAGTCAAAAAATTTTTCGACCTCAAAATGTCATAAAAAACGTCATAGTATAGTAAGGCGTCAAAATTGGACAAAAAAAGTCAAAAAATTTTTCGACCTCAAAATGTCATAAAAAACGTCATAGTATAGTAAGGCGTAAAAATCGGACAAAAAAAGTCAAAATTTTTTTCGACCTCAAAATGTCATAAAAAACGTCATAGTATAGTATGGCGTTTTTTTCGGGAAAAAAAAGTCAAAATTTTTTTCGACCTCAAAATGTCATAAAAAACGTCATAGTATAGTATGGCGTTTTTTTCGGGCAAAAAAAGTCAAATTTTTTTTCGACCTCAAAATGTCATAAAAAACGTCATAGTATAGTATGGCGTCAAAATCGGACAAAAAAAGTCAAAATTTTTTTCGACCTCAAAATGTCATAAAAAACGTCATAGTATAGTATGGCGTTTTTTGCGAGCAAAAAAAGTCAAAAAATTTTTCGACCTCAAAATGTCATAAAAAACGTCATAGTATAGTATGGCGTATTTTTCGGGCAAAGAAAGTCAAAAAAATTTTCGACCTCAAAATGTCATAAAAAACGTCATAGTATAGTAAGGCGTCAAAATCGGACAAAAAAAGTCAAAATTTTTTTTGATCTCAAAATGTCATAAAAAACGTCATAGTATAGTATGGCGTCACAATCGGACAAAAAAAGTCAAAATTTTTTTCGACCTCAAAATGTCATAAAAAACGTCATAGTATAGTATGGCGTTTTTTTCGGGCAAAAAAAGTCAAAAAAATTTTCGACCTCAAAATGTCATAAAAAATGTCATAGTATAGTATGGCGTTTTTTTCGGGCAAAAAAAGTCAAAATTTTTTTCGACCTCAAAATGTCATAAAAAACGTCATAGTATAGTATGGCGTTTTTTTCGGGCAAAAAAAGTCAAAAAATTTTTCGACCTGAAAATGTCATAAAAAACGTCATAGTATAGTAAGGCGTCAAAATCGGACAAAAAAAGTCAAAAAAATTTTCGACCTCAAAATGTCATAAAAAACGTCATAGTATAGTAAGGCGTAAAAATCGGACAAAAAAAGTCAAAATTTTTTTCGACCTCAAAATGTCATAAAAAACGTCATAGTATAGTATGGCGTTTTTTTCGGGCAAAAAAAGTCAAATTTTTTTTCGACCTCAAAATGTCATAAAAAACGTCATAGTATGGCGTCAAAATCGGACAAAAAAAGTCAAAATTTTTTTCGACCTCAAAATGTCATAAAAAACGTCATAGTATAGTATGGCGTTTTTTTCGGGCAAAAAAAGTCAAAAAATTTTTCGACCTCAAAATGTCATAAAAAACGTCATAGTATAGTAAGGCGTAAAAATCGGACAAAAAAAGTCAAAATTTTTTTCGACCTCAAAATGTCATAAAAAACGTCATAGTATAGTATGGCGTTTTTTTCGGGAAAAAAAAGTCAAAATTTTTTTCGACCTCAAAATGTCATAAAAAACGTCATAGTATAGTATGGCGTCAAAATCGGACAAAAAAAGTCAAAATTTTTTTCGACCTCAAAATGTCATAAAAAACGTCATAGTATAGTATGGCGTTTTTTTCGGGAAAAAAAAGTCAAAAAATTTTTCGACCTCAAAATGTCATAAAAAACGTCATAGTATAGTATGGCGTTTTTTTCGGGCAAAAAAAGTCAAAAAAATTTTCGACCTCAAAATGTCATAAAAAACGTCATAGTATAGTATGGCGTCAAAATTGGACAAAAAAAGTCAAAATTTTTTTCGACCTCAAAATGTCATAAAAAACGTCATAGTATAGTATGGCGTTTTTTTCGGGCAAAAAAAGTCAAAAAATTTTTCGACCTCAAAATGTCATAAAAAACGTCATAGTATAGTATGGCGTTTTTTTCGGGCAAAAAAAGTCAAAATTTTTTTCGACCTCAAAATGTCATAAAAAACGTCATAGTATAGTAAGGCGTCAAAATCCGACAAAAAAAGTCAAAATTTTTTTTGACCTCAAAATGTCATAAAAAACGTCATAGTATAGTATGGCGTTTTTTTCGGGCAAAAAAAGTCAAAAAATTTTTCGACCTCAAAATGTCATTAAAAACGTCATAGTATAATAAGTCGTCAAAATACGACAAAAAAAGTTAAATTTTTTTTTGACCTCAAAATGTCATAAAAAACGTCATAGTATAGTATGGCGTTTTTTTCGGGCAAAAAAAGTCTAAATTTTTTTCGAACTCAAAATGTCAAAAAACGTCATAGTATAGTATGGCGTTTTTTTCGGGCAAAAAAAGTCAAAAAATTTTTCGACCTCAAAATGTCATAAAAAACGTCATAGTATAGTAAGGTGTCAAAATCGGACAAAAAAAGTCAAAAAATTTTTCGACCTCAAAATGTCATAAAAAACGTCATAGTATAGTAAGGCGTAAAAATCGGACAAAAAAAGTCAAAATTTTTTTCGACCTCAAAATGTCATAAAAAACGTCATAGTATAGTATGGCGTTTTTTTCGGGAAAAAAAAGTCAAAATTTTTTTCGACCTCAAAATGTCATAAAAAACGTCATAGTATAGTATGGCGTTTTTTTCGGGCAAAAAAAGTCAAATTTTTTTTCGACCTCAAAATGTCATAAAAAACGTCATAGTATAGTATGGCGTCAAAATCGGACAAAAAAAGTCAAAATTTTTTTCGACCTCAAAATGTCATAAAAAACGTCATAGTATAGTATGGCGTTTTTTGCGAGCAAAAAAAGTCAAAAAATTTTTCGACCTCAAAATGTCATAAAAAACGTCATAGTATAGTATGGCGTATTTTTCGGGCAAAGAAAGTCAAAAAAATTTTTGACCTCAAAATGTCATAAAAAACGTCATAGTATAGTAAGGCGTCAAAATCGGACAAAAAAAGTCAAAATTTTTTTTGACCTCAAAATGTCATAAAAAACGTCATAGTATAGTATGGCGTCACAATCGGACAAAAAAAGTCAAAATTTTTTTCGACCTCAAAATGTCATAAAAAACGTCATAGTATAGTATGGCGTTTTTTTCGGGCAAAAAAAGTCAAAAAATTTTTCGACCTCAAAATGTCATAAAAAACGTCATAGTATAGTAAGGTGTCAAAATCGGACAAAAAAAGTCAAAAAATTTTTCGACCTCAAAATGTCATAAAAAACGTCATAGTATAGTAAGGCGTAAAAATCGGACAAAAAAAGTCAAAATTTTTTTCGACCTCAAAATGTCATAAAAAACGTCATAGTATAGTATGGCGTTTTTTTCGGGAAAAAAAAGTCAAAATTTTTTTCGACCTCAAAATGTCATAAAAAACGTCATAGTATAGTATGGCGTTTTTTGCGAGCAAAAAAAGTCAAAAAATTTTTCGACCTCAAAATGTCATAAAAAACGTCATAGTATAGTATGGCGTTTTTTTCGGGCAAAAAAAGTCAAAATTTTTTTCGACCTCAAAATGTCATAAAAAACGTCATAGTATAGTAAGGCGTCAAAATCGGACAAAAAAAGTCAAAATTTTTTTTTACCTCAAAATGTCATAAAAAACGTCATAGTATAGTATGGCGTCAAAATCGGACAAAAAAAGTCAAAATTTTTTTCGACCTCAAAATGTCATAAAAAACGTCATAGTATAGTATGGCGTTTTTTTCGGGCAAAAAAAGTAAAATTTTTTTCGACCTCAAAATGTCATAAAAAACGTCATAGTATAGTATGGCGTCAAAATCGGACAAAAAAAGTCAAAATTTTTTTCGACCTCAAAATGTCATAAAAAACGTCATAGTATAGTATGGCGTTTTTTGCGAGCAAAAAAAGTCAAAAATTTTTTCGACCTCAAAATGTCATAAAAAACGTCATAGTATAGTATGGCGTCAAAATCGGACAAAAAAAGTCAAAATTTTTTTCGACCTCAAAATGTCATAAAAAACGTCATAGTATAGTATGGCGTTTTTTTCGGGCAAAAAAAGTCAAAAAATTTTTCGACCTCAAAATGTCATAAAAAACATCATAGTATAGTAAGGCGTCAAAATCGGACAAAAAAAGTCAAAAATTTTTTCGACCTCAAAATGTCATAAAAAACGTCATAGTATAGTATGGCGTTTTTTTCGGGCAAAAAAAGTCGAAATTTTTTTCGACCTCAAAATGTCATAAAAAACGTCATAGTATAGTAAGGCGTCAAAATCGGACAAAAAAAGTCAAAATATAAATATAAATGCAGAAAGTAATTTCCCCTGGAGGGATCAATATAGTAATAAAAAAAATAAAAAAATAAATAAAAATGGCACAGCCCCAACACTGAGACAACCCATTGTGTGAGTACTTTTACTTAAAATACTTTAAAGTAAATTTAAAAGTAAGTACTTAGTACTTTTACTTAAGTAAGATTCTTGATGTAGTACTTCCACTTTCACTTGAGTAAATGTTTTGCGGGATATTTGTACTTTTACTTAAGTACTAAGCTTCAGTACTTCCTCCACCACTGGATATAACGTGATGACTAGTGAGCTTTAGAAGCACTGGCAGATATTTGTTTTTTTTTTTAACAAAAACAGACTAGCTATTACCCCAGTTTTCCAGCAACCTTCTTATCTAACTCTCAGCGAGAACATGAATGTATTTTCCAAAATGTTGAACTATTCCTTAAATGTGATAAAACCTTGCTTTAGTATATCAATATCTTCCAGATGTCCGTGATTTTCTATGTATCATTGCTAGCAACTATTCCCTAGAACTTGGCTTTTTCAAGACACAATCTAAGCAGTTGATTGTTAGAACAACAACAAATATAATGCATCTTTTGTTGTTGATCTGACAGACCAGAGCCTTGTCTTGCTGAACCACAGGAAGCTAATCAGCCATAATAGGTGTCACAGGCTTAAGGGACAAAGAGCAGTACAACTACATGCTGGGATAAAATAGATCAGAGGCAGGACCCTGTCATCTTATGTCAGTAACTGGCTGATGTACAATGGCCTCTGGTCGCAATTAGAGTCCTTTGTGCTGTGTGTGCAAGTATGAGCAATTGCACATGCCTATTATTAACCCTTAACCCCCATCGAGAGCTGGCAGGGAGCTCTTAGCTTTTAATGTCAACGTGTGTTGGGTCCACTCTTTCCTCTGCAGGGGCACGCGCCTGTCAGCGTGACATGTCAGGACTGAAGAACGAGTCTCTAGAATAGGAAACTATGCTCACTGGGACAGAAAATACAAATAATGCTTCATGGTGGACTTAGAAGTAATTCTTATCCTCAATGACACATGAGCAAAAAATAAGGATGCTGCACCATACAGAATAAATCCCTGATCTGATCTGTCCCTGATTTGACCCTGATTTGAAATTTAGTGGCTATCTGATTGTGCAAAGAAAGAAAGAAAGAAAGAAAGCATGCAGCCAGTAAAAAAATTGCAAAAGAAGACAAACTATTGCAAGCAAGGAACAGATGTGTCACTTTTCAGCATTTGATGCATTTAAAATTTATGTGTGTATCAAACAGGCTGTGCTGTTTTCACAGCACTCTGGTTCCCTCTTCTGGCAAACAGATTTACCATTTACCATCAAAATTTTTTTTTCTACTGTTACTAGATAAATGACCATACTAACAAAATATGTTAAGATGAAGCAGAGGCTTTTATCCAATTATTTCTTAGACAACATTTTCCAGATCATAAGGCAAAATCCTAACAGTCTACCAAAACCTTGAATAGGAAAAAACAGATATCACTTAGGGATCACTTTAGGGATACCTACTCTGTCTAGTTGTGGTACTAATAGTACTTTTAGTGGTACAGATACTAACTCAAACAAGCCATTAGTCAATACATATAAACATGGCAACCATTTATCACAATGGTATATTTAACTCTGTGTTTTTTTTGTTTTATTTAAAGGTGTCTCTCCTGTGCAGAGTGCTGACTGGCTTCCAGGAGGTGAGGCTTTCCTGTCTTTGTCATCTGTTCCTGACTTTTCTTTCATCTTTCTTCTTTTTCTGTGAAACACTGGATACTTTTTTCTCTAAAAAGTTCAGACATGCAACCTGTGACGAGGCTCAGAGACTAGACCAGACTATAATCATAAATTGTTTGCCCATAGCTACATTGTCTCTGTATCCTCACCACCTGCAGAGCACTATTAGAATCACATCTGAGCTCTGAGTGTGAGACTTCCCTGACTCTCCTACAGTGATATTATAGTGTGAGGGCTGTAAGGTTACAAGTTTGTAGTTTGGTTTGTAAGTGCAAAGCAGGAGAGGAGAGGATGCTGACAGGGAGCAGGAGGACAACTTGGCAGCAGGGTGTTGGAAGGTAAAGCAGAGCAGACCAGCCTGATGGGCCTGCAGCCAGCACACGTGTGATAGCAGAACCTTGTGTTGTATACCAAGCAGGTGCAAAGGCCTTGTCTCCTCTCCTTTCATCCATCCCTCTCTCAGCAATGCAACTTTGCTCTCCATCTCCTGTTTCTCTGAGGCTCAGCTCTTTGTCTTCCAGGCGATATACTCCTCCCTGTCTCTCTGTCCATCTCTCCATTTCCGTCCCCGCACCTCCTGGCTCTCTCTCTCTCACCCCCCCGCCCCGTATCATACTTCATTTGCTCCAGATAACACATCAGCTTCAACACCCATCCACAAACCCTGTCACCATGGTGCCCACAGATGGTAACTTCCTGTGGTCCTGCCCAGTGATTGGTGGAGAGACTTCCAAACAGAGAACAGCTGGTGAGGGATGATATATCACCAAGCGTTTGCACTTTCATTTTCAGGGTTGTCTTGTTAATGCTCCCAATCCAGCATCTGGCAGGAAATAGACACAAAGGCAGAGAGAGGGAGAGAACAACCTGTTCTTTGGCAGACCTTAACAAAAGGCTGACACGTCTGATGAACAGACAGAGCTGCAGTGGAACAGACAGAACAGACAGAACAGAAAGCGCTGCCCTAAATATGAGGGAAAGATGCTTGACGCAAGTATAACAAAGACTAAATGGGAGGATGTGAACGTGTTCTACAAAAGGTCATTGTTAATAGCAGGAAGTGATAAATAAGTTTCAAAAAATAGTGCTCAAAATGGTATTGTATGACTTAAGTTATTAATTAGGAAGATGAAACTATAAAAAAATGGAAAAGCAAATTAAATGCTCTGGTGACATCAGTTTTGATGGTACCTTGTTTTGCAGGACCCCCTGTAAGTTTGAAATATTTCAGTACATCAATGTGAATGAACGAAGAGAGCAGAATCACAAAAAACATCAACCTTTAATACCTGGTGTCACAGTGTTAGTGGAACTGGAGATATACTGAGATGCCGAGTCTAAAGTTGTACAGAACTGATCCAAATATGCCATTTGAGAATGTTGATTTCTTTGTTGTCAGCCAGGTCAATTAACTTTCAATTACTGATTAAACTAGAGATATTGTTTACCGTGTCTAAACACAGAAGCCTTGTGTACAGACAGCGTTTCCTCTGACAATAATCCACTGGACTGAGGTGACTGATTGAAATTTAATTGACCAATCAGGCCTGAAGAATTTCACCCTTAAAAAAGATAATGTAAATACAACAACTATGATGTAACACAGGCATGTCTGAAAAAAAAAAAGGAAGTAAAATAAAAGGACAGTTTGGTTGAAAAGGTGACAACGCTACCATTCCAAAGATCTTTAGAGGCTACAATATAGTAATATTTCACATGTAGAAGTCAGAGAAAAATCATGCAGCTTCATCTCTTGACACAACAGGTTATAAAATATAAATTGCTGCAGGTAACCAAACTCGATTTTAGGATTGTTGCAAATTAGAGCCTTTGTAAAATAAACTTTACCTTACTTACCAATCAAGGGCCAAATATCAGAGGCAGGCCTCTAACTCAGCCAAACTGCCCTATTCCAACACCTGTGCTGATGTTAAGTGATTTTATAAACCTTTAAAATGGAGCCCTGACAAACCTCTTCTGGCCCCAGAAAATGAGTAATTAAGCAACGTGACACTGCAGTGATTGTAATGTATGCTGTTTGGCCCTTTTGTGTTTGTTGCATAATACAGTATCTATCTGTTCAGTGGTGCCAGCAAAGATAAAGGTCAAGAAGAAAGTTGTGTAAAAATTGGAAGAAGCCATGATTTTATTTGACTTTTGTTAGTTTGTGCCTGCTCAAGACTTTGATATTTTTTTGTTTAAATTAAAATATTTTCAATTCATTTTTATCCTGTTGATATCAGACCCCTGCTAGATAAAACTGTGAAAACCCTTAAAAAGTACAGTTGCAATCTCTCATATCTTTTCCGTTGAGTTGACATTGATTTCAGCTCCTCCGCTAAACACAGCCGGCACCATACCAGACACATCACAGATCATATCAAGAAGTAAAACAATGAAACCCATATACAGTGCAGCGCTTACATAAAGAAGCATTAAAATGTTTTCCACCCTGTAAAAACTGTTAATACATTACAAATACATGGTCAAAATGCACATACAGTAGACAGCTCTGTTTCCTTATCCCTTCCAGGAAATCTGCTTGGCACGATTGTCATGAAAACAACAAAAGCTTTTGGAATTAAATTAGCCTAGGGTTTAGCGACTAAACTTTAAAAGTAGAAAATTGGACTGGCTTTGATATCAAATCATCATGTTCATACAGTAGGTGAGGTCAGTGAAAGCAACACAGGCTACAGGTAAAGTACTCAAAATTTAAGGCTACTAATAAAAAGGATTATTGTGGAATATCTAAATTTATGAGGACAGGAGGGAGTTGCAGATGATTAGCTACTTTTAGCTTAGATTAGCTACTGTTGGTAACGACTGACCACCTTTTTTTTTGGTAACTGTAGCCATGCGTTTCATCAAATGCTACATGAACACCGGTGAATTACACCAGGAAAAGGGATAAAGTCAATGGCTTATTGAAAACATTGGAATTGTTTTGCATGGTAGCAAAACTCAATAATCTGTTTATAAGCAAATAAGTTCACCTTTCTTCCCTTTAACAGACGCAACATGAAAGAGCAGTTTTAGTGGAGTTGTTCAGGAAAAAAAAAGAAAAATAAAATAAGATGGACCCCCCCCCCCCAAAAAAAAAAAAAACAAAAACAAAAAAACAAACAAACAAACAAACATCAAAAAACATTAATGGATGAAAAATGGCCAAATTCTGTCCAGGATTTCAAGCTAGAAAATACAGCTAGAAGACAGATAACAGCAACGAAGATGATGAAAGTAAAATGGATAGTGTCTGAACAATTCCCTGATTAAATAAAAGCCATGATATGCACATGTATCATGACATTCTGCAGCTTTCACTGCAGAATCCCGCCCATGACATACAGCTGATTATGACTGATCGATCGCCTTTTAAGAATGGTAATGTACAAACTTGCATAGATAAAGTGATATAGTATAGAGCAGCTTCATAATTATGTGCCCAAAAATGGAACATTCTTTTATATTTACTCTATAGGCATATCTCACGTCCCTGCGAGGAATAGCTGCTTGTTGTTGGAGGTCTACCTACCAACAAAACGAAACATCAACACTTGGACCACTAACGTATGCAAGTTTGCAATTTGGGCCAGCAGGTATTTGTTAAGTCTCAAAGAGTTGGAGATCTGATCTGAGTTAAGTTTCAAATGTTTGGATGGATGTTGATCAGCACTCCTGCTCAAAGAGGCTTAGGAAATACAAGCCCTAGGTCACACAGAACATCAGTTGAGGACAACTGGGTTTTTTTCCTTCTTTTTTTTTAACAGTATGGCTATTAACAGTGTGGCATATGGATGACATCATAGAATCATCTGAATATAAAGGGCTTCACTGACACTCTATTATGCTTTAAAAACGCCTTTAAACATGCTTTCCCTGGGAGTATTTGGACCTTGACTTTGAACTCTTTTTAAAGCACAGGGGGAAATGCCTGATTTTGGCTATTCTCAATTTAAGGCTATTCACTGCTATTTGGCTAAAACCACCACATGGGGACTGAGAATTAGAGGAGTGACATCTCTTTTGGTGAAGTATTAAAATGGTTCCACAACATGTGGATACAAAGTCCTCAGACAGACTTTAAAATCAATGCTCAACTTAAAGGGGAGCACCACTCAATTAGGGAAACTTCTGGATCTAGGATCATGAAAATCTGTGACACAATTACAATCTTTCTTAAAAAGATGAATCCAGTGTATAACTTCTGAAGGTCTGTCAAAGCAAATGGATTAGGAGAGATGGAGACAATAATTCCGAAAAGAAAATCTGGAAATAAAACATAGGCTGATAGTTAACAAAAACCTGACCACAGAAAATAAGAGCAATTTTAGATTCGAGTGGCAGTCCCCTTTAATACGTGTACCTAACAGTTTGGAAAACACTCAAAAGTACAACATATAGACACAACTCTGAGCACAGTTCTATTAAAAGCGACAGGTTATAAAACATTGACATCATCAAGAGGACGTGCTGTACATTGAGTTGAGAGTGACAACAGTCTCCCATCTCTACCTCAGTCATGAACATGACAAAGAAGACACGTTCTGTGTGCAAACCGAGTGAACACCAAACATGCGTGGTGTAACTCTAATGCTACTGACTGAATCTGTAGAGCTACATCAGGTGTAGTGGTGGAAAAAAAAAGCTTTTGTTGCGTACGACAAACCGACAAAACTGAGCAAAAAAGAAAAAAAAAAGGAAACTTTTTTTTTTCCTAAGGTGGCTCCTGCATGATATTGTCCATACAAGAGAAAAGCGTTTCTTAACATAGATTTTTCATTTGCAATGACTCGCCAAAATACCACACCACAGTAACCCACAGTAAGGCCACTTAAAGTGGCCCAGTCTTCCTTCACATCCCCAAACCACCAACGTCTTACACAAACAGACACAGTGGTCCTTAGATATGTCTGACCTCCTCTGACCTTTGACCCTGCATCTCTCTTCTGGCCAAGGTGTGGGGTCGCTTTTCTACCATGCCTCTCTCATGCAGAGCAATGGATCCCAAAGCGGCCGGGGGCTGGTGCAGGCTCAGCCCAAAACATGAAGCACTCAAAGCTGGTGGGAGGAAAAGAATGTAAAGGGGTGAAAAGGAAAAAACAGATGGCCCATCCTTGGAGCAGCTCTCCACTCCGGCTCTTATGGGTTTAGGTTGGCAAAGGGTCGTCATCACCTTTGCTGCACTTGCACTTGCAACAGAGGACGATAGGAGTGGCCAAAAGCAGGAAGGGGGAGGCAACCAGCAGGAGCAGGCCAAAGCCAGCAAAGATCCCCACAACCTGCAAGGAGAGACGAACAAAAAAAAAATCAACCCATTAATTTAAACTTAAAGGATCTGCTGCAAACATCTTGATGCCAGATCCAACAGGGCAGAGGTCGTGAAGAGTCCAGAGAGCTGTTTTGGTGGCACGTGGAGGACCAGCAGCAAATTACACAGGGGTTAGACATAATGTTTTAGCTTATCAATGTAACTGTATCAACTGTTTAACTGCTTAAATAAAAAAAAGACTGGTGAATTTTAATTGTGATTTCACTGTTTCCATAGGTCCAGCATTAATTCTTTCCAAGCACCTGCAATACCACATGTTGTCCAGCAGAGGTCGCCCTGTGCCTTCAAACTACAAACATTTTTCAGCACTGTTGATTCAAAATGCTCCAGAAAGCTGTGTTATTGTATTAATTTGGCAATTAAAGGCTTGCTTGAAGTAAAAAAAAAAAAAACAAAAAAAAAACAATGGAGCAGGAACAATCTGATAAAAACAAAACACCTGTAGCAAATTACAGGGACTACAAAAAAAAAAGTTGTGCTACACAGTGTGATATAAAATATGGAGTAAATTTTAACTTTAAGTAAGTAATGCTCAAATAAACTGACACACTGGATGGTTACATTCCAGCTGCACCTCTTGGAAACAGGTATATACTGATAGTGAACACGTTTGTGATTTGAAAATTTCTGTGTTCTCTTAGTAGCAGAGCAAGGTAGTTAATTCACCACACGGGGGAGCAAGACACCAGCAAATTCACAGCCACAAAATGGAAAACATAACAGGCAGTCACATGCATAAGTGACTTATAATAGCACAATGCTTTTCCTCCTGTTTTTGAGGATGCAGATATTTTTGGGGATTACTTGAGGGCGGCTTTCTGTTTATTATTTAAAAAAAAAACACATTACTTCATTATTAACTGTTCTTTTTACAGTCAGTACACAGGCTGTGCAAGGCACAGTGTGGAGCCCAATTTGCTCTTATTAATGGACCCTACTGCTGCTCTCATGTTCAGGACATGACCTTCCTTCTGACTGATGTTATGGCTCTCATGGAAACACAGACCTCACGTCTTCATATACTGGCAAAGAGAGAAGATGTGTTTTGCAAGATAGGTTGGCCCTGGTACATATTGTATTTATGAGGGAGTCAGAAGGAGGCTTTTTAAATGTGAAGGAGAGAGGAGGGTGAAATGAGGAGAGCAAGAGCCAGGGACAAAGACACACAGAGCAGTGAAGCTGTAGCTGGCTTCCACCAGCTGAACTGTAATCATATGACTCAGCCTGCCCCACTGGGCAACAGATGCCAGTGTGTATGCTAATGTTGACAAAATAACAAGTATGTTGGACCAAGGGACGTGTCAAATCCCCACCCACCCCCCTTGAATAGATTATTTGGCTAAGGAGAGATATTGAGGAAAAATTTGGGAACTAGACAACAGACTCGGTCTCTGTCACCGACAAATTTGTTATCATGTGGGAAATTGTATGTCATGGCTAATCCTTCATATGTAATCTGCCATTTCACATGTGTGAAATTAAATGCCATATCCAATCCTTTATATGTGATCTGTCATTTCATTTGGTTACCTAATGGTAAAGAAGGACCTTGATTATGTAAACCTTTTTTTTTTTTTTTTTTTTTTTACAGTGAAAAGTGTACATAATGGGTTTGGTTGGAAACAGCAAGACACTGACCACCAGACACTTGTCGCTGCATGCGGATCAAGCTGTCCTTTTCCATTGTGCTGTCAAGATAATAGTAGCCCATTGCTGAATGCGAGCGTGTGAGCCAGAAAGAAAGAAAGAGGCAGAACCAGAGAACATGTGTATGGCCACATGCTGCAGCGTGGTCACGGGTGGGGGTGGAACCTGAGTGAGTGTAAGAAGATGGGGGGCGGGGGTGAGGAAGATTGGTCTCTCACCTGTGTTCTGTGCCAGATAACAGATGCCCTAGAGTGGCCCAGTTTGTTTCGACAGGGCCCTTTGTCATAGTGGATCAGGAGAAAGTCATCCTGTCAGACAAACAAAAACACAGAATACAGATAAAGACTGACCATTAGCAGTCTGAAAGACATGGACAGCTGTTCTGAGAAAATTGCTTTTTAAATGACCTGCGGGCCTGGTCGTCTGCGCTCACACAATTAAGATTACATAAGGCACCATGGCTCATAAGTCACCCTTATCCAAGTTCAGCTAAGGCTGTCATTTTTTTCAGCCTTCTAACGAATTTCAAGAAAAAAAAACAAACACATCTTATTCCTTTGCTATCAACACCAAGGTTAAGCTACAATTTTCTGATAATGAAAATTATTGCTGTCACAGGAAGACAAATGATGTTGACATCCAAGATCATCACAGTGCGCAAACACAGTACTGCAATATTAAACTGCAGAGATTTTTAGAGATGAAAAAACACATAATATTGCTCTCTATTGCAGTGAGGATCAACTCACATCCAGGGACTCCAGACAGTACCAGCAGAAGGCATGTTTGCAGTTCTTGCACATCATCTGTGCGCAGCCCTCGTCCCTCTCGATGTAAACTTTACATTTAGGACAGCGCTTGATTGGTGCATCATCCTCTTCATTCTTATAGAAAGAGCTGGGGAGAAGAGAGACATGAGCCTGATGTGTTTTTTTATTCTTTTTTTTTGGATTTCATACCTGAGATAAAATTCTAAATCATTCAACATTCACATTTCGAGAAGTGCCGGAGATGAGATCACTTTTGTGCAGTGATCAATATTTAGTATTTGGCGTTACAGGATTGTGTGAAGTGATAGCTTTAGTTCAGGGGCTGACAACTCTTCTCTAAACTCCCTCTCAGACTCTCACATTCTCCCCTCCTGTTGGTGTCAGTTTGTCTGTATCATTTTCTCCTGTGTCAGTAAAGTGCTGACTCCTGAAATCTGGAGGCTAGCAGGTAGCTGTCATTCTGGGCATTGTCCTAGCACAGCAAACAGGCCCCTTCATTTCCATGAATTCTCCATGAACTGGTAAATGAGAAGAAATAAATAAATAATAAATTATTTAAATGAGAAGGGTCACTGTGCAGTCATAAAAAAGCCTGGGGCCAAAAGAAGAACCAGAATACAGCTTTTCCTTACAGTGAACAGGTGTAGTTCAAATACTCTTTACAAACTGACAGCACTCCTGCTAATCCTCTCTCCCTTCACTGTGGCCTCTTAGCTTGGTCCTGAACCTGTGCAGATATAGGAAAGCTCTGCAGAGCTAATGGTGTTTCCAGTGTAAGAGGATATCACAAAGAAACGGGGTCAGCTGCATATGACTCTGGGCAGCCCTCTTCTACCCTCACAGACAGATACTGTATTCTAAAAATGCACAATAAGCCCATCTCAGACTTTTTTACTGCAGTTTAGTTTCAGCAGAATATTTCATATCTGCCTATTAATTTATTCTTGAGTCCTGGCTGATGCTCAATTGAGCAGTGGCTGCAAAACAGCCAGCCAGACCAGCTGTCAGTCTATATTTAACGCTGCACTGAATGAATCCTGCTGTATATTGACAAATGGTCCTGAACTCCAGTCAGGTGAGTGTGACCTATGGATTTCTACGCCAGTTCAAAGAAAATTAATATAATTTCCAGGGATCCCATTAGCAAATGAGGCCTGACACTGTTGCAATATGCCAAAATGGAATAAAGTATGGTTTTGAAGGTTGAAGTGTTAGTAAAAATGTGCTGGATAATGTAGACACATTACTACATTAACTGGAAACTGCTGAGGCATAATATTTTTCATTGATGAACTCAGCATAAATGTATTCTTAAAGTCATTAAATTTTATTACATTACTGTTATTACACTTTCAATATTTTTTTTTAAAGTTAAAAATTGTAAAAAATTGTAATAATTACACAGGCAAAAAATTTATACCTACAAATTACCCGTTTGAGCCGTTTCAAGTTTAATTTTATATCCATTAGCTAATATGAGGTTTGCAATTACAGATTAATTTTATTTTAGCGATTAATGTCATTCTTGTTTTTATGGTACATAAAAATGTCAGAAAAAAAGTTAAAAAAAAAATGCCCATCACAATTTCTCAAAGCCCAAGTTGACATACTCAGATTGTTTGTTTTGTGTGAGTCCAAAACCCAAACATATTTAGTTTAATATCACAGAACACAAAATATGAGGAGTTAAAACAAGAGATTATTGAGCTGTCTTTTATTTAAAAAAACAAAACTTAAACAATTACCCATTAATCAAATGTTTTGATGACTGATTAACCGTCAATCCAACCACCAGAAGAGAAGCATGTATGAATAATCAATGTATGTGGTTCACAGAGTACAGAACAAAGAGCTAAGAAAAAAGCAAAATAATATCTGGTCTAAAAATAAGAGATAAGAGAGAAATTCGGAGAACAAGAATGTCAGACGAGGCGCAGTAATTAAGCAAACAGATAGGAAGCAGTACCTGTTTTCTCCTGGTAGGAAGGAGGTAATGGGCAGGTTGTTCTCCTGGCAGGCCTGCCCGGGGTGCCAGTTGGCCTTGCAGGCCGAGCAGAACTCCAGGGCACAGACGGCGCACTGGACCAGCTGGGGCAGCGCTGGAGAATCTGACTCCTTTAGCTGGCACACTGCCTGGCAGGTCGAGGAAGGGCACCATGTCCGGCACGGGTCCAGCAGCACCTCTGATGGCACAGAATAAGTGCCAGCGTCATGGACGGTTGCTTACGTAAAGGGTCAGTTCACCCAAATTCACCCACCACGCACGTAGAAATAAAAATCATCATTGGGACATTTATTTTGGCAGAAGGTAGTCGTCAAGTCAGAGTTAAGTTTATCAAACGTTTTCAAAACTTTTTAATGCTTTGAAGAGCGCACACACACACACACACACACGGTAAAACTAGATACAGCATTTTGTGATTTGAGTGAACAGACGATCTAAGGAAGGTACAACTGACTTCTTTTTTTACGGTTTTTGTGTTTTCTGCCAGTCCTGTTCGATAGCGTGATGCACTTGCCCTTGTATCCTCTGCTTCCTTCCCCTTGCCTCTCTGCCAAGAACTCCGAGCACACATTCCACATGCACTCTTGGCTCAGCCTGAGAAATATAGAATGGTTACAGCAACTGTTCTGCCTGAATGGACTGGGACATTGATGAGACGGCTGACTGCCCTTATTCAGGCAGCATCAGCAGCTCTTTCTGAGGCTTTCTGAGAATTTTTATTCATTTACACGACCCCCCTCTGCGATCCATATATATGTTTGTCTTTGTGTTCATGCATTTCACTCCTGCAAGTGTGATCCGCATGTACTGTGCACAGTTTGTGCCTCTGTGTAGGTGGAGAACCTGCAGGGCGAGTACCATCAAAGAGCGATAGCACAGCTTGGTTACTGCTTTCTCTTGGTAACGGCGGAACTCTAATATTGCTGATTAGCACGTCTACATTGACAGCATGGTGCGAAGCAGCAGAGACCTGCCATTATCCTTCCAGCATTGATATGTGTGCCTTCATTAGATGGGTTAAAATTCATTCTACAAACAGTGTAAACTGCAGACAATATGTAGCAACACACTGAGGCACAAGATAAAAAGGATTTAACTTAGATATCGCTTTATGCTAAAGAGACCTGTCTCCACCAGAGTCAGTTTACAAGTCTAAAGCCAAACCAATCCAATTAAAATGTCTTGACGGAATTTGTCTGAAGTCAAAATTTTAACACTGAATTCTGAATCAGTTGACCACTGGAGAGCGTATGGACAGAAAGCAGACAACTTGACAACACCTGTCAGAGCCAGAGACTGAAATTTACTGAGCAAACAAGTGTTGCTCAAATCTTTTCTATTAGCTGTCCGCAGAGACCCCATGGAGTAATTCAATAGCGAAAATGCCCACACGGGGTGAATGATTGATTCCAGACAGAGCGAGCAGAGCTGCACGTGCAAGACAGGGCTGTCGTCATCCTTTTGTGTGTCACGGTAAAACACATTATCCCCGGAGGACAGGAGGACACAGGTGTGTGTGTGTTTGTGTGTGTGTGTGTGCGTGCGATTGAAAGTCATTGCCCACACACTGAGGAGTGATCGCTGATGTACTGCAGCTGCATTTCCACTGACTCACCCCTTTCAAACTGGAGCTTCTTGTATCTCTGCATCATCTCCGTGGCCACCATGCACTCAATCTACAGGGAGAAGAGGAGAGGAGAAGTGGGAGGGAAATAAGCAGGTCATTCTGCATATTTATAGACAGAAGCAGCAAGAAGCAATTACGCATTCAGTATGTGAATGTTATTTCCAGAACAATGACAAATTCTAATTTCTACAAGCTTAGAACTTGCCCCTTGCTTACCAATAAGGCCCCTTTTATCCCATTCCCAGACAGAAAAAGAGAATCCAGTTGCGAGAATGTATTCAAGGTGCATACACAGGCCCACTCAAGGTTAAATTTACTCGTTTATTGGCCAATGAAAAGGAATATTCAGGATTTGTGAAAGAGCAGTCAATTACAAGGTGACGGCACTGCTGACAGAGAAGACAGGGATGAGGCATGCTTTGCCTGACTGGCAGGACTAGCAGGGGTTCCATTAAGGGCTGGTGACACCGATTGATTAGAAACATAAGGCCGTAGTGTGCCGAACCATGCTGAGCCTACGGGCTTCCGAGACCGAGTGAGTCCATCAACCGAAATGCCTGGAGGATGAAGAGCGCTTTGCCCTCAGACTGACCCTGTGCTAGGAAGGCAGGCACGCAGGGACACTCATTATAATGGAATAAACACACTGGCAGGTGGAGCGCAGTGGTTATCTTGAGTAAGGCTGGAGCTTTGTGGGGGCATAGAGGTGTTAAACTAACTGCAAACGTGTCAGTTACACCAATTCTTACTTTTTATGTGGGAGGATAAAACAGCAGCGTGATAGGAGCTGAATTATGAGGAAAAAAATTCTGTGGAGTCACATGACTGCCAGAAGTTCTGCACATGCAACCTTTTAGTATACGTACAGTAAATGCAAGTACATGTTGTGCAAGTTCCATGCAAGAACACCATCATGTATATCAGTGTGTGAAAATAAAAAAGTGACTAGTGTTTATGGAAACTGCTGCACTGATGAAGTCCAGTCCCAGTCCAACCCAGAGCTAAGACATATTGGACATTAACAGAGAAAATCCTACACCCGAAGAGCTGTAAGAAATTTTCCTACCACTAGCAACCAGTCACCAACTAAATGACAAACTAATCCCATGGCAATCAAAGAAAAACTCTTGACTTTTCTTTTGATCAATACCTCATTTTCCTGCAAGTGTCCTCTTTTGGGACAGGCAGAGTCTGGACAGCTAATTGCAGTTTCAAGGCCTTCTTTAATCAGGAGTTCCACATACTGCTTCAGGCACTGAGGGAAAACAGACAGACAGACAAATACGACATTGACCCAGATCAATATCCAGTCTGAAAAAAAAAAAAAGAAAAACAAAACAAACAGACCACGCACCAGAAAAGTTGGTAAACAAACATTGGCCTAAGAGTCTTTATTGATCACTGTCTGTTAGAGCTTAAAACTTATAGCTGAACTAATCAATATTTTTTTATACAACAATGGTTGATTTAATAAAATTTCTATTTGAGAGACAGACACGCACCAGAATATAATGGACCTCTATGTTCATTTATTGGTCCAGTAAATTGTGTTATTTTCTTAAATGTAAGCAAATGATTTTAAAATGAATATCAAATATAAAATGTTTTTTGTAATTACTGCCACCAGCCAGACTGTATTCTAGGAAGTGACTTCTATTTTTAGTGGTCATTCTTGGGCATTGTTTCCTCATCTCTGGACTGGATGTGTTACGATCTGAAAGCCAGTGGGTGTTTCTGTTCCTCTGTCCTGGCCTTTTCACACGGGTCCAGTGTTACGCAGGAGGGATGTGAGATTTGTAATAGATCCTAAAGCCATTACTGACTTCAACACAGTGAAAATCCTGTATGACTTTTATTAAGTTAAAGTCCATTTTGACAATCGCATTTACTTTGATGTGGAGACAGATTTTCTGGAAATGCTTGTACTGCATTTACCTGTTTTTTCGTCTTTTTTTTATCTTCCTTTTCGGTATTGTATAAACTTGATTTGTGGATCATTTATTTTTTTACTTATCACCCTGTTGACAACAGCATGAAATACTCGCTGCTGTTTGTGGATTGTCCTGCTCACCAGTGTACAGAAGACACATTGGCACTGTGTTATGGTGGTCATCTGCTCCAGAGGGAACTCTCCAAGGCACAGCTTACACGAGACCAGAGGGTCCACGGCCAGCTCCCAGGTGGGACGGTACCGTGCCGTGGTCATCTTCACTGCCACAGAGCTGCAACACAAAAGAAAAGAAGGGAGAATGAAGACGAGGGTGGAAAAGGAGACAGAGGAAGAGCTACAGTTAATTATTCAAAATGCATCCTGAGAAAGAGTAAGACAAAGAATCCGCATAATTCTGCTGATGATAAAAGAAACTCTTAAAGTGTGTGGCTCAGTTTTGTTCGTGTCTGTCTACATAATACACCCCGAGTCCAAGAAGTGTTTCATTTGTTGTGACACAATCAGCATGACGGTATGAGCACAGACTGAAAATGCATTGTGAGTTGTGTCCAGTGAGTGTGCGCACACACAAACAGGCCTGCTGTATGCAGAATGACACCAGCTCTCTGCCTAAATGGCCCTTGTCAGCTGTGTTCATCTTTATTCCAGGCCTCATGCTTTCTGGCGGTGGAAAAAAAAGGAAGAAAAAAAATATATAGTTCAAAGGCTACTAAAACTCCTGTAGCTATCAGCTATTTCAGCTTCCTGTGAAATTTTCACTTGGAATGAAATAACACTTCTTCACTGCGCGTCATCACGTCTCTTTTGTGCGAGTCAGAAAGGGTTATTTTAGGCCGTCTCGTCTCACTCTCTCCTTCCCTCTGTAGCTGAGAGCAAAGAGCAACGAGCACCCACTCGGCTGTTTACAGGAAGTAGTCCTGCGCACACAACGTCAACACTGTCAAGCTCTCCCCGTGCTGCTTAGCAACCAGCTGAAGGAGAATTTGGGAGGTGGCGATAGGGGGTGGGGGGGCTGCATAGGAGAGGAAGAAGCACGGCTGAGGAGAGGAGACAGGGAGAGATCGCAGTTTGCTTTCAGTGGTCACAGTGTTGTCTGCCTCAATGTGCAGCTGCCTGTTTGCAGACACAAGAAAAAGAAGAAGAGCACAGCGAGTGGGAGGAGAGGGGTTGAAGAGTTCACATGATCGCTCCATGGACTTGTGCTGTCTGCATGTGCTACACAAAGCGGGGAGTGGAGAGAAAAACAGAGTGTGCTCTGGTTTAGCGTAGATATGATATCACTTCACACTGACCCTCTTGACAACACTTTCAAGCTTTAAAGGAGGAGGAAAAACACAGCCTGCTCCACTGGATCCACCATGAATTCACTTCATTAGGGTGCTGGGTACAGGCAATCCACAGATGATACACGATAGAGCTACAAAATTAAAATGAGAGACACTAATCTGTTGTGGTAATGAGGCAAAACCTGGGATGGGCTGTAGCCTCTGGTGCAGGGTGATGTGTCACAGAGGACATGATCTCATTTCTTTTATTTCATATCTTGTTATTCCTTTGCCCCCCATATAACACAGACAAATAATGGGTTGCCATCAGTAAGGCCATCTCAGTTCTGTTCATGCGGCTCAGCGGCGCAAGGAGAGAGGAGGAATCCCAAAGGAGACGTCAATGAGGATACATGAGAGCTTCCTATGTGGAAGTCTATTATTGGAAGGACACTCCACTTCATTGGAAATCTATAGGTGACTGGATACTGCAGCTGCTCTGACTGAAGACACAGCGGCACAAACTCAGGTGTTCAAAGACTTTGCTTTCATTGCTGACCTGGATATGGTCTGTTCTCTCAGCAATAAACATATTTTTGCTGTGTAGTTTAATCATGGTGAAGTAGTTGATCATATTGGGCAAAAATACCATAATTTCAATATTTTGCTGAAAAGATTACGGAACCATTTAATGAGACACCCTCATTATAAGCATTATAATGGGAATGAAGCTACTTTTTAAAAAGTGCAGATTCAAGTGACAACATGTAAAATAGTTGATTAAATTACAAAAATCTATCATTAAATGATATCAATTCAGATCATGGTTGACCCGTACTAATGTCTCATTTGATCAAATGCGGTTGCCTCGCTTCTTCCTCCTTCGCATCCTCTCATCGTGTCTGCAGTGGGAGGACCGAGGAGGAAATGCAAAGTGAGAAAAAGTGAGAGGACAAGTCGGGAAAAAAAAATGAGATGCACCTCATGTCTGACTCAAAATCACCTGGCATTCATCCATCTCTCCGCCATCCATCACGCTGACCAGAAATCACTGAGCGTTGAGGAAGCTCTATTATGTAGGTGCTGATCTCATATACAGAGGCTTAAATGACAATTTGTTATCAGGATGGAGTCAAAGACTTAGAGAGAGGAGTGTGTGTGGGAAGGCATGAAAGACATAAGAGAGAAATTTACCACAGAAATAATTAAAATCACAATTAATCACATTAAGTTTGCTTTGTTATATTTGTTAACAAGTCTGACACGAATCAGCGTGCAAAGCAACAAGAAACACCTGACAGCGAGTTGGAAAGGGGCGACAGTACTGGTAAGCGTCAGTCATAAAAACCTCAAAATGATTTAATGTAGCAACAGGAACAGACTCACAGACTGTAAATCGGATGACTTGAATGGCATCAGCAGTCAGGAGAAGTGAAATTAGTCTGGTTCTTTATCTGTCTCCTTGTCTAAGTCACTGAACTCCATTAGCCCTGTGGCCAAAAAAAAAAAAAACTTAGTAAAAAGTAAATCACATTGTACAGAGCAAGCCCACTCTCAGTGTGTGGGCTTCCTAATACAGTGTGTTGCTTTTACATTTGAATCATTTTTTTCTCCTCCCAGACTTTATATTGGCTGTGTGAATACTGACAGACTGGGTCGGTGGGGGCAAACGAAATAGTTTTGTAAGGAAGGCCTGAGGATGGGAGAGGGAGGGAGCGAGAGAGAGCGACAAGGGGGAAATGAGTCTGCGTGAGAAAAGGTGATGCAGTGCGACCCTTCTGCTGCATTATTAACTATATGGTCCATTATCACTGAGAAACACACGCACAAACATACACGTACACATAGTCCAGGCTATGGGACTGTGCATGTGAGCTTCCTGTGCTCTATGTGTGTGTGTGGGTGTTCATTTCAAATATAACCTTCCAGAGTACTAATAGAGCTTCCTTATTACACCTTATATGTGAAAAGGTCAGCAAAATCAATTAAACCGGAGTAACAAGTGAGTCAGAAGTCAAACATCCTGGCACATCCATCCTGAGCAGTGGAGACCATGTGTCACTCATCAATCTGAAGGGGCTCCACTCATAGCTTTAACTGGCCACAGCAGCATTCATCTGATAATGACTCCATATCCAAGAGACAAACACACACACGCACTTGCATTAACAATCCATTACATAACAAGGGATGGAAATGGTTATGGAAGAGCGGACCGAGGAGAACTAGAAGTGAAAGGGATTTCTTCCTGCGGTACACATGATACCCTCCATTACTGTTTGGGCTATTTATTCTGCGGCTAAAGCATATGTATGGTTAACTACAGAGCACACAACATAGATACAGATGTTTATTCCAAGACAGACTCATGGATAAAGCATACAGGAAAAACAGTAACAGTAAATCTGGCTTTAGTCCTATACCGTGGATTATTTCTACAGTAATCTTAAAAGCAGACCACACCAAAAATCACATCACAAAATGACCTCACTGCACTGATATCAGCCTCTAACTGCCACTCACAAGGACCATAAAACAAGACCAGAAACAGACTTACGTACATATAGTATGTAAGCGTTTCTTGTCTCATTACACTGTGGGAATGACTGCATAAAGTGGCTTCCAAACATTCGAGTTTTCAGAGCAGAGCTCAGTAACTTTATGGATGCTATGCTGTTTCCAAGGGATGTCTCAAATTGCACTGAGCAGAGCCGAGAAAGTATTTGTCAGCACATGCCTTTGATGAATAAATGCGGGTTATTGCACAATGCTATACTCTGACTGCTTGGTAAGGTTTGCACAAGCCTGCCTCAGTCTGTATCTTCCTGTCAACATCTTAATTCCGTAGAGCTGATATTTTGTTTTATTATCAAAGCTAAGTTGTAATTTTAATCATTTATGACATTTCAATCAACAGAAACATGATGGTTAACAGTAATGATTAGAATATTGCAACAATGACTGCCTTTTCATATTATTGTACACTGAATAAACACGTTTTAGTTTTGATGGCTGGTGGGAAATATGAAGATGTCACAGTGAACAATGGGAAACTGTGGATGGCATTATCCACTGTTTTTAAACACCTTATATACCAAACAATTAATCAGTTACTCAAAATTGAATTGATATTTATTTATAATTTAAATAATTATCAGATGAAGCCCTGCATTTTTTTTCGTTATTTATGTATATACAATAAAAATAAGACTGACACTAAACTGATACTTAATACAGCATGTTTAGTGTTTCTGCTGATACTCTGGTCAGTGTTCACACGAGAAACCAACTCTGCATTCAAATAAATGCTGCTTTTAAATGTATAGAACAAAACAAAATGCAAATTCTCACCTGAACAGACTCCGAAGTCAGAGCACGTTTTCATATTCTACAACATGAGGCCGCACGCTGCATAGCAATGAGGACTTTACATTCATGAACTAAACTCAATTAAGAAGTCTCAATGCTCCAGTGTGCATGGTCTAACATGTCATTTGCTCCTACAGAAGCCAGAGAACATTGAAAGAATGTGTGCTTTTCGCCACAGCTTTCACTGTGTGTAATTATTATATAATGTCACATCACAGCATTGCATAAGGCTCTATTTATATACTGTACCTCACCTATGGTTGATGTGAAAGAAAGCTGCTAACAACTGTTAGCTACTCTGGGAGCGGGAGAAGCCCTTATATTTTTTTTCCCCCTTCACTCATTCTCTTACACCAACACATGCTCATACTAACACCGTTTCAACACAGGCACAAAGCTGTTCTTCAGCTGATCTGCTGTCAGCCAATTAGGCAGGTTGTAGAGAGTGCAGTGTTCAGATAGATACGGAGGATGGGCAGGAATGAGGGCTGAAACCGTGCTGATAACGTTCTACCTGAAGTCTGGGAACAAGCCAACAGATGTTTACTTGTGTTATTATGTGCTGCAGCAAAATTAATGTGGTAAGAAGCCTGATACGAAACTAGCTGATGTGAACAAACGTGGTAGCTGTGACTGGCCTGATCAGCGAAACCTTGTCTCAAGTTTACTCTTGTCAACATTTCTGTCTGGCAAACTGCTACAATAATTTCCTCATTGTCTCAGTGGAAAAGCTGATGTAACTGCAATCCATTGACACAATATGCATGTTTGTAATACATGCCATTTCTTTCACCTCAAAATCCACTTCACCTGAAATAATGGTACAATGAAGAGCAGAGGTAATTTGTGGTCAAGGAAAAAAAATAATGAAAACACATATTGGCCTGTCTGCACAGGGACGTGTGAGCTCAGGGTCTGTAATAAGCACTTAGTGATCCTGCCGTCGGCTCCTCCCTCCCATGTTCCTTCCTGCCTTTCCTCCCTCAAGAGCCCAGCCCTGCTCTTCATGGCCAATTAGTAGAGCCTTTAAGATTCATTTATGTCATATCCTCTCTGTGTTCACTGCTGCAGAGAAAAAGGGGGAGAGACAGAGTAAAAAGGAGTAGAGACAAGGAGAGTGGCAATTTGCCAGTTTTTTATTTCCTCAGTTTTCTGGGCTCCCTTGGCTCACCTTTACTGCCTGCGATTACTTCTTGTCACCTTGTTGTGAAAGCTCCCACTGAGAAACGGAACAAACAGGCAGAGTAGATAAGTGGAAACGCACAAACACACTCAGGCAGACGTGCATGCAGATGCACATGGATACCGAAAACACACTGTAGACGGACAGACGCATACTGCCACGCACAGATGTCAATGTGGGAGTCTGGGAGGTTTTGATTCTGGGGTGAAGATACAGCTACTCCCCTTTGGTCATAATCTGCCTTGTGATCAACAATCAATTGATCCATAAAAACGTATTAAAAAACTATTTGGACCAGTGTTGAAGCACAATTCATATAAAAAATAAATTATTAGACACAGTTAAACAGTGCTGTCAGGAAGAATTTCTACTCCTGCAGCTCTCTGCCTATCCTTCAACAAACGTTTTCAGTCTGCTGATGTATATAATTTTTATATTTTAATATGTTTCTGTGGCATTACGTTCTGAAGACTGTTGTGTTCAAACCCTGGTGATAATAAGAAAGAATACAATAAGAGAGTGGTTGCTAATATGACCACTGAAGGGTACAAATTACAACAACCCTAGACATAAACATCTGTTCAACACTATGATTATTAAATCCTCCACATCTTACAGTGAGCACCACAGTGAACAGAAAGTAAAGCCTGCTAATGCTCAGTTTTGCAAGCAGACAAACAAAAAGCAATGGTTTACCTTTCAATAGAGACCAACACAGTAGTGTGTATTTACAACATCCACCTTTATTACCAGAGACATGGACGTGTGCAGAACCAGACTTCTCTCATATGCAATCAAAAGACGTTCCATGTTATAGCCTTACAAAAAGTGAACTGCACATGACTGATGATCAAAACAGTATTTGAGGCTGTGCATATGCAACCATGATTTGGGGAAACAACTGAGTCAATAATAAAATAAATAATCTGTGAGCAAACTTATAACTATGATTATATTTACATAGTACATCTCCATATGAATTACTATATTGGTGCAGTATTAAATAAAGATAACTGTGAGACATTCCAGTGCTAACATCTGATGAAAAACGACACTGATAAATCAAGCCAGTGCCTATTTTGAGTTTATCAAGGAAGAATGTAGGTCACTGGTCTATGTGGGCCATAGGTTGGTGCAGGCCATTTAATACTAAAACAACACTTAAGTCATACTGTGAACAGCCACAACTCAGGTACTCAGGATGCCCAAGTGTGCTATTCTCTCAATCTACTATCAACTAACCCATATTCACAAGCCAAAGCACACACAGGGACTATTTTTGGACGGCTCAATCGCTGAATGTGAAAGGTGATGTGCCTTCGTGGAGGGACAGCGGTTGGGGACAGTCACCATCTGTCCTTGACATGGAGGGGCAGATCTAAGAGGGTAGCCAAGAGTGGTGATAGGCCTAGTTTTTCCATGCCCTGAGGAGTTACACAATCACCCAGATGTATTTTGGCATTGTGAGTGGTGTGGAGAAGCTGTGTGTGTGTGCGTGTGTGTTATGGTGCCAAGAAAGTCAAAGTCCATTTTGCAGGCTAGACAGGGACAATGGTCATGCCCGAGTATGCAGGGCAAAAAATCCATGTCTCATGTCTGCTTGGTCCCTCACCATTTTTTTTCTTCTGTAACACCAGCTAAATCTCCTGAGAGTACACTTCATTGAGTGTGTTTGTAGATGGTGACAACGAGGAACAAAATAAATAAATATTAATAGCATATTTTTCTGAGTAATACCAAATTTGCTTCTAGCAAATCTAGTCTCATCCTTCTCCTTGCCACCATTGCTTCTGCTCCATCAAAAAGTGTATGAGAAATGGACAGAGCCACAACAATGATATACATAGTGCACTAAATTATAAATAAACCCATATACCCACAAATTTATAGCATAACCACTAAGATGATTATATCATAAATGCTCATAACACTGGGACAGATAAGTGTGCACTGACCACATGGGCCAGTTTTTTTATACTTATGCTGTACAGAGGGTCAATATGACAGGTGCAGCCCTCCACTATGGAGGGACAAACCTGACCACAGATGATGAAGATGACAAAAATAGAAACATGCCGTCAATCCAGAAGTTACAATCACTTAAGTGGCCAATATGTCTGTCACCTACCATTTGCAACAGCATTGTCGACAGTGTCGACAGCTACAGGAAACTTGTGAGCTCTGCAAACACAGCAATGCTACCCACATTGACCAGAAAACACAGTCTGTCAGCAGAGATAACAGTCTCACAGAGTTAATGGCACCCAGTGAGAGGAACCATCAAAGTTGTCCAAAGAGACAAGAGAGAAACAAAGCAGAGCAAAAAAGGCAAGTGAGACAGGACAAAAAAAAAGAAAGAGGAAGGAAGGTGGGAAAGGAGACATCAGTGATCATGCAAAAAAACCAACAGTGAAATTAGCTACTTCTCTGATTTCACAAGAAAAAAAAACACCTCCAGACCGGATGACATACTGGTGAGCAACATGCACAGTGCAAAAGATTCAGAACTGCCTCAGAGTCTGAAGCAAGAGGCAGTTCTTGCCCACAGAGTCTTATTGTTCAAGGCAACAACAAGACTAGACTGTACTGAACAAGTGACGACATACAGTTCTCCACAACACAAAGAATAATAAAGAACCTAAAAAAACAAGATTAGACAGCGAGAGGAATGTCCTTATTTGGGACAGCGGCGAAAAACATCGTATCTTGCCAGTTCTTCAAGTGCTTAAAACAAGGCTCTAAGCAGTGACAACAGGCTCACTCTCCAACATTAGTGCCTCAGAAGCTAAGTGAAGACGACAGGCATGCCACACTGAGCCTATTTCTATTGACAGATGCACAGAGCCTGAGCAAAGGGTCGACTTTGCTGGCAATCTGTTGTCACTCAGTGACACACACAGCTCCAGACTTTATGTTTACATGCACACTATAACCAGATTAAAGCGAATAATCAGTTTAAACCGGATGTTCTGACAATCTCGAATCTTACCTGTATTTAGACAGTAGAAGGAAATTCAACTAAATACACTAAGAAAGAATATTTTTTCTAACGCCAGAACTCCAGCTTTGAACATATCTGCACTCGACTGCTCTCATTTGTGTTTAAAGTTAAATTCAGTTAAATTCAGTTTGTTTGACAGTTGTGTCTCTCCATCCAAAGTTTTCTTTGTACCTCTGTCCAAAAACAAAATCCGACAAAAATTAACAGGCAAAACAAATCATTTCAAAACTCACTCAGTTTTGTTATTATTATCATTACATTTCTATCAGCAGTAATACGTGGATCTGATATTTTGGCTGATGTGAAAAACACACATATACAGGATCTTGTGAAGACATTCAGATGGGTGGAGTTCACTTGAAACAGTAACACTCACATAAATGAAAACATGTTGTTGATTTCCTTTAAATGCCATGAGGAGGTTAAACACTGGGGGTGTAATTGGCATATCTCCATTTTTAATGTACAGACTCTCTGCCAGATCCTGTCGGACTACATCAGCAGGCATTTACACACATACGCACACCCCAGGGGAAAAATCCACTACGCCACAGCACAATGCTAACTGTTGAGTTGCATATTGAGGCGAAAGGAACTGTGCACTGTGCAGGTTGTGGCTAGATCTGCAGTATGTTTACACCTAACAAGGGGAAAAAAAACCCAACACACTTCACTTTAAAAGTGACTGCATAGTTCAAGTGTTTTATCCGTTCACTGAAATTAATTTAATGAGAACACTACATAGCTGGTTCTAAACTAACAAGTGAGACTGCTGCACAGTGAGGACTGCTGTCACCCATCTGGACAATAGAGTTTTCATGGTCACAGAAGGAGAGAGCCACTACAACAGAGAGGCACTCAGAGCCTAATCTGTGGGTCACAGTGGCACTCTCACCAGCAGTGGGCTAAACAATTCACAAGCAATTTCAGGAATTGCTGAGTTAGAGCAATGCAGACTAAACAAAAGAGTGTAGATTCAAGCGTTTAGTGTCTCATCCCAGTATCTCACGCACCCACTTTTGCCTCCTCCTTCCTTGCAATTGCTCCACGGCAAAGACATCTTGACATATCATCTTCTGCAGAAGGAATGCTCACAGCTCATACACCTCACATCACAACAGGACATTCTGTCTACCCCCTTTCTGTTCTGCCCTCCAGCTCTGGCCTTCCTTGCTGTTGGTGAGCTGCTGCCTTGTAAAGCAAAAACAGTCTCTTAGTCCCTTTGCGGGAGAATGGAAAAGAGGAGGAAGCCAAAAATCGACCTTAGGAAATGCGCTGATGTCCTGTTGTTGGGTTTGTCGCAGATACACAAAGAATGTAAACCCACTTAAAACGATGAGAAGAGGAAACACTCCAAAGGCAGATGTCTCTGTGTTGCTTTACATATCAAAAGAGTTGATAAAAAAGATAGAAAATTACAACACCCTGGCGACACATTTAAAGGGAGTGCTATGAGCACTGTTTGCATTCCTCTATTCATCTTTTTCACTAATGAAATTACTGTAAATGGGCTCTGCTAGCTGCTTGGCCCTATTAAAGTCTTTCTAGCCCATAGTTAAACATGTTATATTCTACATCAATCCATTCATTTTGATACGCACAAACACACAAAGCCTCTCTGGGGTTCACGTTTCACAAGTTTAAAAATCTATTGGCAGTGGAGGAGTCTGCCATTCTGGTACTGGATATAGACTGGCACCTAAGCAGGAGGGATTCACAGGAAAATGCAGTCACACCGTTTGCTGTTTGCTTTCTTTACACCATAGCAGAGCTGTATTGCAAGATTGCAGATATTAGTCAGATGCAAAGTGCTTGCAAGAGGTATGCCCAAAGAATGACAGAATGCTATGTCACGCAACCAAATCTCTCCTGAACATGGGTCCTCACGTAGTCACCGGTGCCTTCCTGCCCTGTGGCATTAGCTCGTGCTTAATGCCACGCCAGGTTGCACCAGCTTTTGGCTCGCCATTGGCACTCCCAGATCTCGGCCTACCTCCTGACTCATCTACTTCTACTTCACTTAGTGATTTCCAACATTTCCGAGAATGACTCCCAGCAGAATACGAGCCTGAACATGTTGTATTCTGCTATTTTCATGTGTAGGTGGAGAGAATCACTGATAGAGACAGACATAGTAAGAGCAAAGGGTTGGCTTATTCCCAGTCAAGCTGAAGTGTGAGTTGTACCCCTTTAATGAACATGAAACGTGGTTCATTGTTGGACTACATTCTACTGAGGCTACTGTGGGTGGAAAAACTAATGTCTCTTTCTCCAAAATATTTCTCCCTGACCTTTTTCCAAATTAGTACCTTTAGAAAGAAACCCATGCAGTGTGAAATGTTTTAGAAAGCTGAATTTTCTTCGTCCTGTAAAACTCCATTATAGCAGCATCTGAAATATCTCCACATAATGGTGTTATGTCATCTTTATTTTCTGCAGGAGTCAGTAAAATCTACCACCAAACAAAAAAAAAAAAAAGGATCTAGAATTGCAGTGACAGCTGTTCTTAAAAACATCTTGGCTGGGTCTCTCATTAGGCAGTCAGTATATATGGATGGATGGCGCTAAAGTAACACCGCTTGAAAGCAGCTCAACAGTCAGTATGACGCACACAGACTATCTGTTGGAAACGGTTCTTTGTTTCAATGTCTGAAGAAGACGAACACATAATTGTGAGCTTGTCTGCAAATCTCTGCCATTTAAAAAGAAAATGGATGTTCATTTGGAGCTTAGTTTTTTTTTTTTCCTTGTCTAAAATGACTTGTGCTCACTGCTTGTTTTTGCGTGGGCTTGCCGCAATTTACACATTCTTGAAATGCTAAATCTTCGAAAGCGTCAGACGGTCAGCAGAATCTGTGGTGCATTTATTACATAACAGTGTCTCACTTTATGAGCCCCTACCTGTCTGGGAGAATGGAGCCTGGGAGAACAGTTCAAAAATGCCAAGCAGTCGTCTGGAAGAAGCACGGCACACATGAGCATCACGTAATGCTCTCATAACAATCCCTATCTCATCCTAACGCAGTCCTAACTGGCTGGATACAAGCCATAACACAAAGAGCTAAAGCGCTCTCTGAGCAATGAACATCATTTTCAGGAGCTATTTAGAACCCAAGTGATTGCATTGTTGACTGTCTGGTGTGTACACTGCCCTCCCCTAAACCCACACACACAAACACAGACACACACAGTAAACCTGGAAACCGGCACCACCCTGAACACACACTCACAACACTCTGCTGAAATGGCATTTAAGCTGTTGCATAATCCTTGGCACCCTGACTGCACACAAGGCACACTACAGCCCCTGAAATCAGATTACACCAAAATGACTTCTTCTCTAGATATGTAAATGTAACAAGAATAGAGGAATGATTCAACAAAGACACACTGTGGTGATGTACTGTATGTCTGAGAGAGCCGAGTGTCCTCAGAAAGTCTCAGTTACCTAATGACAGCAGTTTAACATTCAGTAATGCCTGGCCCCTTTCAGACCCTCCTCAACTTAGTGAAAGCCCTCTAACAAGATGTTACAGGTAATGAGGAACCCACAGTCATTGAGTTTTAATTACCGGTTAAGTGTATTTAAACTGAGTGGGTGTCACATTTCTAGCTCATCTCTGCCACAGGCTGACTAATCTCCTTAACATTAGGTGCTGCAGTGAGATCTGGAGCTGACCAGACTCCTGCACAGAGAGATGCCCCATTCAGGATCTGGACATTTGGCACAGACTTATTCAGGCCTGGAAAACCAAGGTGCTTCTCCCAGAAACACCTCTGTGATTACGCCAGAATGTAAAATGACACCCTATGGATGAAGGACCAGAAAGTATAAAGAGTGTATACAGCAGGCAAGGAGACAATACTGCAGTTACTAACCTCACTGTATTGTTTTCATCCATCAAGCCCTAAAATTACAAATCTGTCAAGTGCAAAACACAGATCAAAGAGCCAAAAAAGCAAAGCTGAGTCAACGGAAAACACATCCAGTGCACGACTTTCAGGCACAATCAAGAGTATCAGTTAGGTTTACCAAAGAAGTGCATTATCATCACCATCACAATAACACATTCAGCAGAGATCTTTTTCAAAGCGCAGCAGTAATATTTTCCTTCATTTTTACATTAAGGCTTTACTGAGAGAGGGCCTGTGCCTGTGTGAAGCTAGCATCACAAATCATAGTCTCTCCTTAGCTATATGCAGTACCCTTCATATGTGCATGCCTGTATATGTATATGTTTCCATGTACATTTGTGTGTGTGTATTTTTGACCACGTGTGTTCTCCCTCTAGACTGTTATGGCACGCCAAGTTCTGGGCATCATAACCCCATTCCTTCGTGCTCTTAAGTAAACACATCTCCACTTTCCTCTGGGAACCAGCTGACAGCCGCTGGTCACTCTGAGGAATGTGTTACTGTTTTGTACTGAACATCTTTCTCTTGTTTTGAACAAATCTGTAACTGAGGGGGCTGTGGCTTGATGCATTTATTCCCCAATGGGAACAGGCTCTCTCTGAGAAGAATGGAAAAAGCGCTTCACTACATCGCCCCTGCCTCTGTGAAATTCCAATGCGAAATACACAACGTTCCCTAAATGTGTGTTTGTGTGTGTGTAAGACTAAAGAGCGAGCGTGTTTCAAGGTGAAGCTCCTGTAATATGGCTGGAAACGTGGAACTGGAGAGAGAATCAATAACACACAATGAGAGGGATCTTAAAAGCCATGCTCTATAACAGGATGGACCTCAGATGCATGAGTCCCCATGTGTCGAATGTAGTTCATGGACCTGGCACAGGTCCACAACTCAGGGACTTAAACACACCATGCGGAAGTGAACCAGGATTTGCCCCACATATAGACACTGGACATTTAATGAGCATACAGTCTTTACAAGATGCTGACAATATCTTAGCTTTACTAGCTGAAAAGGACAGAGAAAACACCTCAGATTATCACTGTCAGTCTCTGTAAGACACAAACAAGATAGACTTCCTGAAAGGATATGACAGTGTGAGACATGAGAACGTCGCGTACAGGTGGGACAGACATTAGAAATGACTTTCATGTACCACACACACACACACAGACCTCATAGCGTTGGCCAACGAATACTGCAGCAATGCTCTGTTTTTCTACTAGCCCGGTTTCATAGTTATATCTATAATCTGACTGTACCCTGAGGGGGACCTGCTGCTCAAAATGGAAATAGCAGGGCACACTGAGTGACCTTTCAAAGCTCAGTGGAGACATCCACTCTGAGCATGTTATGCTTGGAGTTCAGATGCAACACTCTGCAGCTGCTGTATAGGAACCAAATACGATCTAAGGCTGTGGGGGAACAACAAACACAGCAACTCTGACCAAGAGTCAGCAACCAACAAAGTCACTACAGCCACATTCACTTAGAAAACCCTGGTGATGTAATACTGAAAGGCAGTGCTCATGTATTCAATGCATCTTGTTATTCCAAAATAAGACGAAGAGTTTAAAGGTTTCACAGTCAGAGTAAGGAAGTCACCACTGACATCGCTTAGAGCCAAGCTGCGGCTGTGAGTCCGGATATCTTGCTGTTAAAAACGAGGACATGGCGAAAATATGCGACAGCAGTTTCTAACTGAAACTGACAGATCATAAGCTCCAACAGCTCCCGCCGCGTTACATGGAATAAAAAGCGCAAACCCCCCCCCCCCCCTTACCTGGCTTTCTGAGATAACGCCGTCTTGATGGTGTAACCTCAGGAAAGGTTGAAAAGATGATCTCCTGAATTGGATTAACGAAGAGGCGGCCAACCAGTCAGGCGGAGGAAGAAGAGGAAGAGGAGGAGGAGGATATCTCTGAAGGGGTGATGCCCATATTCATTATGTGTCCCTCCAACGGCGGGCTGGAAACATTTGACCTGCTACTGTCGCCTGCAGCGCCTGGGATCAGGCCCTGGTGAAACCAACGACCATCGGCGAAAAGCAAAAATAAAACAAAACGTTAAAACACACACACACACACACCGCCGCAGATAAATAAGCAAACCAGAGGGAAGCACAAGCTGCAGCTGACACTGTCCTGTCTGTTTTGCTTGACAGTAGGATTGTTTGTACACCGGGACGCCTCTCGATTACTGAAGAGTGCGCAACGTCCCAGTCGTCAGCCTGCTACACAAACCCTGCGCAACGCAGCAGGCTGTCTTGTTTTAAAAGAAATCCGGGGGCGGTGTGTTTACCTCTCCGTCGTTCCTGCTGCCGTGCTCGGTAGGAAATCAGCTGCTTCGCACTGGAGGGACGCCATTTGTCCGGGAGAGGCTTCCCGTCTGCTGTGCTGCGCTGCCGCTTAGAGGAGAGCTCAGCACCTACCAGCTCTTCATGCGCGCCAGCGCCCCCTGCTGGTAAAGTACTGTAATCGCCTTTTCCTGGTGTTGCTTCGAATTACAGTAAGCATACAGTGTATTCTCACCTCCCTCTAGTGGTATCTGTGCATGCAGTTTGCAGATAATAATTCAAAGGAGGCGAATGGAGATCTAAATAAATTCTGCAGCTGAATATTTTAGATGTAACAATTCAATGTGATTACCAAAAACTGCATTTCATTTGTCACTTGTTACAAAACTTTGAAGTGAAACTTTTGTTACATGAGGTGTATAACTTCAAATGGAAATGTGGAGTTTTTTTTTGGTTTGGTTTCGTTTATTGAAAAGACTAATATAGAAAACTGGACTTCTTTTCAGCAGAGAGCACACAAAGCTTTTTCAGGATGAACTGAATCATCAGAATACTGCTAGAGCATGATTTGAACAGTGGTAAACAGTATAAACATGTCCTCAACAGGACATATAACAGGAGAGACTAGGACTAAACACTTTTTCAAATGTTTAATATACTCAATCATTAATGATAATTAATCATTTTTTAAAAAAATATATTCATAAAATTATATTTGGTCATTAGCTTCCACATTAACAGTGCAAGGAAAAAAAATAAAGCTTATCTTCAATGAAACCGGAAAGTGCAAAAAAAAATTTGAATCTCAGGTTTTTCAACCATTTCAAGCTGTAAGTTAAGTTATAAATGTAACTGAAAACACTAAAGATAAAAACACTCACACTCTACATATAATCAGTACAACTGCTAAGCAAAGATGCATCAAAATACTTGTGTAGCAGGATTTCACCAATCCAGCTTCATGTCAGCTTTGCTCCACACATATTTTCCTCCTCTTTTTAGAAACATCTTTTCATCAAAGCCACTAAAGCAAATGGCGTCCTCTACGCCAACATCAAGGATGGACTTGGACGGGTCTTTCCTTCCCTCTCGACAGTCCAGGAAACGCATCTGAAAAATGAAGATAGGATAAATCAGTTGGGTAATCAAAAATCATTTAATGATTTTCTAACTGCCTCAAACTTGGAGGGAAGTGCTTTTACTTCAATACTTAAAATAAATTTTTAGCAAAAATGAAAAAGTAACTTTTATTAACTTTGTGGCACAGTCACACTAACAGTTAGACTAAAGTAAGATGCACATGGCTGTAAAAGTAGCATTCTGATGAGGGATGAGTTAAATCCATAAATAATATAAAGTACTTACATATTCATCCAGGATTAGGTAGGAGTTCCTCATCTGTGAAGACAACCCAGACCACATATCTAAATTTAGCTTTTCTAAGTCCTGGCTTTTAATTCCCAGCATTGATACACTATTTACGGTACATGTCAACAACACTCCTGATGTTGTTCTACTCCCTACAAAAAGTTTACAGTTTCATTACTGACAATGTGCCTTAATCTCTGACGCTGTACATTTTGGTTGGGCCTTGGCACAAAGTCCAATGTGTGAGGTTGGAAAGTTTCCTGAACTTTCTGGTTGTACAACAGTTTGTACATTTACTCAGAATCACACTGTTGTTTCACTTCCTGAAGAACCTGGTCTTTGATTCATCAGCTTCAAAGCTGAGTGAAAATGACCTGGGTAGTTTGTAGTTTGTGAACTTCTTGTTTGTTTTGATACTGACTGAACAGTTTACTGTGGTAGAAATTAATCAGTTTTCCATGCATGTTTTTTCACTTGTTTCTTAAAATGTGACAGATTTTGGTGAGAAATAGCTCGTGATCACTCTTTTAGAGATGAGAATTGTCAGTCACTGAATCACAATATGAAATTTTGTTAAAGATTATATGAGAGAGACTGGACCACTGATAATATTGCACCTGGGTCCAATTTTATGCACTAATTTATCTCACAAGGTGTCAAAGGTTCACATCAGAAGCTGACTTAAACTGAGATGTTTTACAGAGAATGGGTGTAAGTTACACTGTGCAGTTAAACACATGAGCAGTCATACTTGTTGCTCCTGTTTGGCATCTCATACCTTCTCATTGGACTCAGGGACGAGGCAGGAGACGCTGCTGTGTCTATCCAGAAACTCCTGAAACTGTTGGTCACTGATGACAAACCTCTCAGCCTCTCTCAGAGCTGCCTCTCCTGCATTCTCCCCATCAATCAACAGACACTGGAATACCTGTACACAAGAATGATGAGTATGAGGAAGGGTTTGTAGGTGTGCAACCACACATACATACAAACAAACAAACACTGTCACGCATTGTCTGTTTCTGTCTTTACCTTCCAGCGGACTGGGCTGAGCTCGATGATGTGCTCCCTCATGTCTTCATCAATGTTGAAGACGTTGATGACCGAGTTGATTTTGAATGCCACCTTATACTCCTGGCACCAGTTGCGAATCTTGTAAAGGTTGTCAAGGTGGCTCTTCCTGCCCTGAGCTCTGCCGATCAACTGGTTGGTGTCTTCGTTAAAACTGTCACAAGAGATGGCCAAGATGTCCAGATAGTCACCTGAGACAGAGGGAGACAGAAAGGGCATAATTTTGAATATTGTGCTTAACATTTGCATGGGTGCCTGATGAAGGATTTTCTTCTTCATATGATGCCAGATTTAGAAAACAAATAACATGTAAAAATGAATTTGTCTGTAAAAAACTGACACTGATTTGAGAGCTTACCATACTTCTGGAACCATTTCTCTTTGATCATGCTTCCATTGCTGACGATGCTGACACTGGGGAGCTGGAGGTCCTGCTTACAGTACTGCACCAGTTTCCCCAGAAACTCTCCCTTTTCGTGCAAGAAAGGCTCTCCTCCAGAGAAGTTGATCTTTTCCATGCCTAATAAGCAAATGCATACAATCAATGGCATGCAAAAGTTTTGACACCACAATAAAATAAACAAAAAATATCATCTGATAGATTTACCTGAGTCCTTCAGAAGTTTGAGACCCCTCTTGGCTTCTTCTAGAGGCAAGACGAAGGAAGTTTTTGCAGTGTGGAAACAAAATCCACATTTATAATTACACTGGCGTGTAAAATGATAGTTGACACTTGTTGGAGTGGTTGCATTTTGGGTTTCCCTTTCGTCCAATTTTCTGTCAGGTAAGTTTGTCGGTTTGCAGGCTCCTGTAATCCAGTAATGAACTTTGCAAAAGAAGCTGGTGAGAATGCTGTACAGGCTGCTGATGCTGAGCTGCAGCAGCAGCTTCGGAGACGCGACCACAGAGGAGAAGACCATCTTCAAACCGGCCATACCACATTTGATGTGTTCGCACTGTGGATGGGTTGACGCTTTTTAAACACAGAGCTGCAGGGCGCGCCTTTAATTGGGAAAAGGAAAGTCGATCAGCTGAGCGACTCAACAGTTTCTGTTTACAGTTAGCGAAAACGAAAGTCTGGTGGGTGCTGATGAGCGTGCAGTGTGTGTGTGTGTGTGTGTGAGAGAGAGAGATAAGGTAAAATGTGTCATTTAAAAATTCACCTTCAGTCATTATACAGACGCAAGGATAAAAATTGGGAATTTTATAGGAGCATGGTAAGAGTTTGGGGCTTTGGCACAATATATTAATTGCTCCCATGTAAGGACAGTTTTCAGAGCTTTGCAGAGGCATTTTGTTTTCTCTTCGAGGCAGCCACTCAAATGAATCTATTTTTCCTTAATTATAGCACATTTCATTCTATTTTCTTTCTCTGATTTTACTCCAAGACCCGCACTGGATCACACCTACTCTTTCTTAATTGCTGACATTTTGCCGTTTGCCAAAAGTATGTCAGAGACACCACCTTACTATGACACAACCAGCAACTATTTGTCCTCCTTCCTCCTGTTTTTGAAGGACATACTCCAATGAGGATGACTCAATATTTCTCAGAGTAAGACCAAACTTGTCTCGCCCGTGGAGATAAGTTTCGTTTCGTCTGTTTTGGCCATCTAACTTTCGTTTTCTTTAAGTCGCCCCAGTCGGTATCCTAAGTGGTGCATGAGCAGTGTGTCCGGTGTTAGGTATGGCGCGGCGCGCAATGTCTCTGCTTCCTCAGTGGTCTTCTCGTGTCTTTTCAGTGGAGCTGGATGGAGCGCCCCATTATTTTGCAATTCAAGAGAAGCACCGGGGAGAGGAAGCGCCGTGGGTGTTTAGAAAAGCGCAGAACTGCGAGCGGTGTTTCTCTCTTCTCGTCTGCAGCAGCGACAGGATCCGAAGGGCCAAGTTTTACGGGGAGCTGGGAGACAAATTGCTGAGACACTTGTCTCCTGGGTGTGATTTGTCTCCCATGTCCTCGTTTCTGCCAAACGTCAAGGATTCTCTCGTCAAGGGGTATTTTGTGAAGGTTAACTCTGAGAGTTCCTCCCCGACAGAGCGACTCTTGCGAGATTTAATACAGCACGACCCAGTGCTTGTGTGTTCGTACTTAAGAGGTGAAGACAGTCAGCTGTGGACTCAGCATCAGTGGACAGACAGCCAGTTGGTGGAAGTGTCAAAGGGTTACTATGTGGTACCCTCAGAGGCTCCAGAATATCACCCGTCTGCTCTCAACATCATCAACTCGGATGTTTTCTACAGTTTTGAGGAGGCCTATGAAGTCCTAAAACAGGTTGTCACAGTCTCATGATAAACACAGGGTGTTACATAAACAAATAGTGTAGACAAACAAAAAAAAGCTTAATTTGCATCGTGTGGCAAACTGGCGTACCCGTGTGGTAGAGGCAGGCATTGCAGCGCATAACAAAGTGGCCCAGAGCGCTTGAGTGTTCCATTTATCTACGGGTGCCAGGTGGCCCACGGAAGTGTGTGTGTGTGAGTGCGTGTGTGTGTGTTCATGTGCATCACAGTCTGTGACTCCCGCCTCCCGCCTTCTCTCACAGCAGCAAACTGATTGTGTCTGTCCTGCAGTGTGGTGACATCATCCCAGAGGCGAAGTCTGTACTGGAGCTGCTGCCCAGCAGAGCGGAGACCAGAAGTAAACCAGACTTCCCTGTTATTGTCATAGAAGGCCTGGATGCCACAGGTTAATACCATTACCTCACAAATAAATATGTGATCAGTTTTGATGTATAGATGTCTCGCTAAAGTGATGGCCGGTTGTTCTCTGCTAAAGCCATTATCTGCCAGTGAGCTTCGCCTAATGGAATATCATGTATCATGACCTCAGAAAAGTTACATCACTGTGAAAATGGTTTATTTAATGGCTCGCTCATCTAATACTCTTTGCAAATCTCATGAAAACCATGTAGGTAGTACGAGAGTTTTAGGTCAACTTTTCGAGAGCCTCATCAGTCTCTTATGAGATTTACAACAGAAGAAAAAATCTTTTTATGCTCTGAAAATGCGCTAACTCTTTGTGTCTCTTCTTTGTTTGTGAGGTGACTCATTCTCCCACACCCTCTTCCCATCACAGGTAAGACTACTCTGACTGAGTCTCTGAGGGATACTCTGGGGGCCGCTCTACTGCGGTCCCCTCCCCAGTGCCTGTCCCCCTGGAGGGCCTGCTTTGATCAGGAGCCACCCCTCATCCGCAGGGCCTTCTACGCTCTGGGGAACTACATCACAGCAGAACAAATAGGCCAGCAGGGCATGAAGACACCTGTCATTGTTGACAGGTAAAGGCAGCTGAGACGTCGCTGGTGGAATGAAGATTTGTGATCTTTTGTCTCTTATAAGAAGTTGAGGAGGGTAGAGGGGGCAACAGAACTCTTTCCACAGGGATCTAGACCTACAACTCAATATTTAACATCTCATAGTCTACCTATGAGGTTAGTCACCTGCTAATACATCCATCCATCATTCACCTTTCAATCCATCATCCATTATATGTCCTCAGATTCTGGCACAGCACAGCAGCCTATGCCATCGCCACAGCTGTGAGCGGGCCACTGTGCAACCTTCCAGCTGAGGGTTCGGAGGTGTACCGTTGGCCCAGTGACCTGCTCCAGCCCAGCCTGGTGATCTTACTGACTCTGGACCCTGAGGAGAGGAAGAGAAGGTTGAGGAACAGAGGTCAAGGAAAGACGGACGAGGAGCAGGAGCTGGACCATAACCAGCTTTTCAGACTCAGGTGAGATAGTTGGATTATATGTCTTTTCTGGATACCTACAAGTCAGAGTTTACAAGTTTGCAATCTATCCATCACAATTTCTCACAAAACATTTCCTAATACAAGTAAAAAAAAAACAACTAGCAGTTGTTGAGTTTATTTTAATTGATTTCAATACAAATAATCAAGTCTTAATAAATTCTTTGTATTGCGATGTTCATTTTACAGGCTGAGTTATCTGTTTTATCAGGGAAATCCTGAAACAAGTGAAATTGCACTGAAAACAAGTTTTTCCTCAAAAATTTCCACCTGTTTAAGGAAAAAATAAAGTCTACATTACTGGGTAAGATGGAAGTTTTTTTAGTAGGAGAACATTGTAACATAAACATAGTTCTGATAATATACTTGTCTGTGTAATGTGTAATGACAGAAAAACAGAGAAAAAGATAGACATACTTAGCTATGTGACGTGTGGACAAAAGTTTTACAGTCTGTGATGAAAGAAAAAGTTCTCTTTGAGTGTGAAAACATGAAACCACAGATGGGGTACAAACTGTACTGCACGTTTGACTGAGTCAGGTCAGCTCAGTCTTAGTCTGATCCATCAAACACTTAACAATCAATTACTGTCTCGTGGGGGAAGCAGCTGATGAGAGAGAACAGGTGATTAGTTGCTGAGCTGTTGTGCTCCATTAAGCTGGCCAAAACTCGAAGGCACTGTCGGCCCAGTTAGTCGCTACGCAGACAGGTCGATGGCTACTTTCATTCATCCTCTATCCTGACATAATGGCCTTTCCACATGGGACAGCCAGATGTTGGACCAGCAGAATTAGAAAATGGAGGGAGTTGACTGTCTGCCGCTAACAGAGAGAGGGAGAGAGATTCTGCAGACTTGGTCAATCACTATCACGAGGACTATTATTCATTTGTCTAAAGAAGTGGCTGCACTCTGAGCCATCTGTGTTGTTTCTCATACTACATTTCTCAGTTGTGGTGCTTTTTATCACTCTCCTCACTGTTCACCAAAACTGTGCGCTGTCAAAATACTCACTAACTTATCTTAAAAACAGATTATGCAGCGTAATGTAAAGTGTCACTCACTATGTTTATATGTATATTATTTTTTCCATTTGTTGACCAATGTGTTTGTTTGTGTGTGTGTGTGTCTTTGCAGAGTGGAGGAGGCTTACCGGAGGATCAGTGGCCCAGCTTGCATCTCTGTGGATGCTAGTCCTTCTGCAGACCAAGTGCTCCAACAAGTGCTGCTTTTAATTAGGGGCAAATGCCACTTGTAAACAGTTCTCCATCTCCCCTGCTGTCGGCCATGCATCAAGTGGGCGCAGTACCTCCTTTCGCCACTGGGTGCCAGTAAGGTGTTGTGAATGTCATAGTAGGAGCAATGGTGGCTAGATTGGAGTGCAGAGAAAAGATGCTATTCAGAGTGAGTAAAGGTTGAATGGCCAGGGGCCAGATCCGCATGCTACAGTCAGAAATACATATTCATGTAGACACACAAACAGATTCGCACATACACACAAAGACACAACAATAAAAGTATTGTCAAGAAGAAGTGTGACCCCTCAGAAATCAGACCCAGTGTAGCTACACTTATTAACAACCACTTGTTCTTGGACTGACACTGAGGAAGTGGACTGAAACATTGATATAAACAACAGTCACACAGATACCATTTAAGTTAACAAACAGGCAAAATACACAATTCAAAATAAGCAATAAACCCACAAAAATGAAAATAAATAATGAAAATAATTATAATTTCTAATTTGTTGAGCTGTCATATTAAAGCTGTCATATTAAAGGAAAATTACAATAAATATCTGAATTTGGTCTTTGTGTTTTACATAAGCCACATAAGTTGGTTATTTAAACTGCATGTATCAGTATGTCTGTGTTTTAGCTTTCTTACGTAAGTGCCTGTGAACTTTCTGTGAACACTGTGTTTTCCATGTTAAAAACGAGTCCTTTATGCAGTGCACTGCAGATGAAGTCCCTTTGGTCCATCTGGATGATACTGATGCCACTCGTATTGTAACCTGTGTAGCTCACAATGGAGCTATAGAGTACACTGAGAACATATAGTGCTGTTTGTACTTGATGTTCTCATGGGCACAGGCACTCATAAGTGTGCACACATTAATGTACACATGCATTTTGTACACACACACACACACACACCCACACACACCCACAAGCATGCTAAAGAGCATATACTGTAACTCATTTATATAGGGAGGAAGTGTATATTTGGCCTATGTGATGGGAAGATTAATTGGGGGTTTTAGTAATTATGAGCTTGGCAAAGCTGCGGGCTGGAGAAGACAGAGTGACCCATCTCTTTTACTGTGATGCATCAGCAGAGCGCCAACCACTGCAGACCCTATTCATATGGCAATTAATGGAGCGCTGTATATCAATGTCATTCTAATGCTCTCCCACATAAGTGCATGGATTACTCCTACTACCAATTACGGCAATCCAATGTTTTACTGAGTGGAGAGGTGCTGTGGATGCAAATCTTAGCATCACATGTAATCACATAAACTAAAATAAGGTGTCATTATGTTTATGGAGTATGGATCCTTCCATGAGGTAAGTATCTGAGGACAGTTTACTGGATTCATAAGACCTCAGCTGCCTGGTGACGCTGTGGATGTGAGGTATGACACAAAATGAATGAAGCAGAGACCTGTGAGGAATTTTGATTGCTATTAACACAGTAGCCTCTGTCTCAAGAGACTCCAAAATTTATGAAGTAGGAGAGCAAAGCAATTAGGCATTGCGCCATACATCATACCTGAATGCAAAGTTGTGTGTTCCTGCAGTGTCAGCCATATTTCCACGTCAGATGTTGTTAGGCTTTGTTATTCTTGGCAACAAAAAGTGAGTGGTGATTTCATGCCATTACTGCCCCTCAACATGACTGTAATATGACATTAATGGCCCATAATCACACTACATTACACATGCACTGAAAGAGTTCTATTTACATTTGTTAATAGTGTTTTTCCTTTTTGAGACATTAGGGATTTTTTTTCAGTTGTTTCTGTCAGATGGCCAGGATACACTCAGAGGTCTTAACAATAACAACAACTCACACATTCACACACAGAAAGTCTGTGTTTCAAAGTTGAACTGCGGTTTGCGGAAAAAGCTAATAACTTATGCAATCTGCTTCTAATCTGTAACCTCACTACTGAAGTTTCAAGATAAAAGTCCGAGCCACATTTAAGGAAAAACTAAGATCTGTCTGAGAACTGCAGGAGGGGCTTCAGCCTTACACACACACACACACACACACACACACACACACACACACGCCCATGCACACAAATATACTGTACACTTACACTACACAGACACAAAGTAGCAGACAAGCGCACACACACACCTCACCCTGTATGGGGCCACTTTGCACTACACTCCTCAACTTCAATATTTCATCTGCACAACAGAGAAGGAGCAGCGGAGAGGAGGAAAGCCCTCCATGAAATAATTAAAGATCCAGCAGGGATGCAGCAGCACAGCAGCCGCCGTCCCATCCTAAGTAATAGATCAAATGAAAGCTGTCCCTCAGATCATTAATAATGAGTGTGGTATGGAGACTGAGGGGGTAGAGGTGGGAGGGAAATGGGAGGGCACAGGGCTGGTACAGGTTGGGGGAGGGGGAGAGGGGGCATTGAGGAAGCACAAGGTGTTTTTATGCGTGTGTGTGTGTGTGTGCGTGTGGGTTAAGAGTGCGGTTGGGTGGGGGCTGTGGGGTTTGAATAGTAGTCTAGGTCCCCTGGCAAAGACCCCAGTGGACCTCACTTGGCAGCCACATGAAGCAGCATGGCAAGAGGAGTCATGCATATGATTTGGCACCAAGTGTCTGCCAGACTCTAAAGACCCGACAGCAATGTCTATATACATCCCTTGTCAAATAAACAACATTTTACACTGTGAATGGGCAGGTTAGCAGGGGCTAATAATGCCCCTTTCAATCAGTGGGGCCTCAGAGCAGTGGCTGGATATGACAGTGGATTTTGGGTGAGCTGAGCAGACAAACAGGGATGGGCTGTCTGTGATGGGGGAGGGGGCATGAAAGAGGGGAGAGGAGTGAGGGATGGTGGAGGGGGGCAGGCGAGAGCGAAGGGAGATGCTGCGGATGTTGTCATCTGTGGGCTCAAGTCCCTCCAGATTTTCTTCCAGCTGGCAGGTACAGTGTATTTCCCTAATACTGCCCTCACAGCCAAATATAGTGTGTAGCATTCCCCAGGCAGCTCTAGGTCTTTCCTAAATATTCACCAAACTCAACCTCCTTAAAAAAATGCCAGGTTTGGTGTGTAAAGGTGTGTAAGAGTGACAACAAAAACAAAATTGCATAGTATGTGTATAAGTGTATTTAAAACCCAAGATTAAAATGTCCCACTTAGTTAACAGCTAATCAGATTATATGAGTAAGAGTCATCATTTTGTGTAAATTAAAGTATGTAGTCACAATTATAAATTCTCAGCCTTCTCTCACAAACCAAAACGGTGTCAACCCAACCCAGTCTCTTGTATAACCACCCCTCCAGCATATGAGCCCCCAACAAAACACTTCCATAGCTGCATACATAAACGCATCGCATGCATACACACCACTACCTCTTCCCTCTGAACACAGCAGGTGGTGGCAGACACCCCAGCGCCATTCTCTCTGAATGACGGGTGGTAGGATGTAAAAACATGAAGGGTGTAGGAGTTGAAGTGAATCAGTGGTGAAATGTTTCTCAAAAACATACAGCAAAGCTCAAAAAGAGGTGGAAAAGGGGAAAAAGCAAAAGCGAGGCAGAGATGGGAGGGTGTGGAGGGGTTACTTTGTCAGGAGAAAAAAAAAGTTTTGAAAATATCCCATCAAAAAACAGATGTATAATTCAACAGCTTTTCATCATCATGCTCACTCTTTGTCATGGTGTCTGAATACTTATTTGCGGGGGAAAAGACAGCATCTCTGTCGATAAGTGCGGGTATTAGGCACAGCAGGCTGTGTATTCAGAATGCCATTATATATTCAGGTTGTGCTTATTTTCTGATGTTTTCAGGGGATAGGTGCTGTATATTCTGTGATGATTGCATGAAACCTCACCAGTTTTGCCTGGCGGCTGTTGGGGAGGCTTCACCAGGAACGGTTAAATATTTAAACACTGCTGTGAGATCTCATTAAAAACAACACATCAGCCCCCATAAGGCCCCTACAGCACTCTCTCACACACTCCCAAAAACCCAGTTAGAACTCAGTGGAGTGTGACAAAACAGTTATTGTCTATTTACTGTGGAAACTCGTGATAAATCATCATATCCTGTCAAATAAGGCAGCTGGCAGTAGTGTTGACGAGTGGTAAGTCGTCGTATCGGGGAAGAGAATGATTGAGATTCAGTTGTGTTTTGACAGCTGCAGACAAGCAGAAATATGCCAAAAACAAAATAACATGACAACTAGACCAGACCAATATTTCCATAACACACATATGAAAACAAGACAGAGAACAAACTTTGGCTCCCTGGAGTCTTCTTGCCTTCTCACAAAATCTGGGCAATTAATTCCAACGCTATTGTTTGGGGCTTCCCTATTTTTAGCCTGGCTGCCCTCTCAAATAAATTGATTTCCTGTGGCGAACTTGGAATGTTCCTTGTGTGCCATGTTTTTTTTCCCCATCCAAACACACAAATACCGTTCTTCTTCCCCCAGAGGAATAAATCAAAGGCAACACTGCCAAGTTCTACGCAGCTGTGTATGTGCATCTCTTTTTATACTTGAAAATGGTTTATTTTTGTTTCAGTTCCATTAATGTTTAGGCATGTCTCTTACTTCATCAGGCATCAGCAGACAGCTGAGGAGCTACTTGCTTGACAGGCAAGTGGCTGACTGACTCTCAAAATACCTAAACTGACTGACTCTCTCTCTCTTTCTCTCTCTCCCCTCTCTGTCTCTCTATCTCCAGATCTCTGGTCCTGCTCTTTGATTCGATCTCTCATGAGACACAGAGGTCTGTTTTTTTTTGTGGTCCCTACCACAGAAATAATGGCTGGGTCAAAACAGACTAAGCTCTCAGATCGCAAGAAGATATTTAAACACCCAGCGCTACACATAAATAAAAGTAGAGCAACTTGATCCTGGATTCTTTTAACGGTGTCAGGGGAGCCACTGGTCTTTGATGAACACTACCAAAGACAGATGCATGGTGGTTGGGGGAAGCTGCACTTGCAGGGAAAGAAGAAATTACAATGCACAGCCTGACAAAGAAAGTGAGAATAATACTGAGGAATATGAATCATTAAGCAGAGCAAATGTTTGCTCAACTTCACTGGGACAACTCTGTAAAAGTGCATCACATACTGTCATATATCAAATTACTTTTTAATTATAATGCTGTTAACTCAGTGTACAAAATGCTTGATTAAGTTGAGTGCATTTTATAAAATCAGATGACCGGGGATTTGGCAAGGGTCTGCGTTTCAGTTCCCGTTACCCACTGCCGTTGTCACGGACTTGTGTGAGAAGTAAATGATTATAAATAAGACCTTTGGGGTGTGAAAACAGATAGTGATAGAGAGTGAGAGAGAAGGGAGAAGAGAGCTAGGGAGACACAAATGAGAGAAACATACCACCAGATCCCAGTTCCTTATCCTGACTAAGCCATCGGAATCCCTCTACACCCATTTAGCTTGCTCACGCTATGGCTCTCCTGTGTGAGAGCCGAGGCGTTTGCCTACTTTACAGTCTTCTCACTGCACCTTGGAAAATATTGAGTTTATAGCCACTCATCTCCATAATCGACACCATATACCCAGCAGCCTACGGGAGGGACTGCAAGCTAACAGGGGAAAAGGATTCACACTGGCTTTACCTCCCAACTCTTCCCACAAGTCAAACCTGCTGCCTTTTAAACAGAGTTTAGTGAGCAGTCCTCAGGGGCTGATTTAAGAGTAGAAATGCTTTCAGAAGTCGCAATCTTACTCACTTTGAAGAGCTTCCAATGCTGTCCATCTCTGATAAGAAAACTTTAATAATTAAGCCTGTGGTCGACCATGTGTAGAATACGATATTGAGAGTATATCATTGTAAAATGGCTACCACCTGTTCCTTTGAATGTTTACTGTTTTCTATATCTTTATTTGCCAGCATAAAAACCTACAACATAATTTCAGTTCTTTCAGTCTCCGATGATGTAGTGTATCATGACAGAAAAGCTAAGAAACCTCACTTTCTGAAAACAAGATTTGTCTCAGGAACACTTCCACACAGGTAAACCACTCTGTAAAGGAGTAAACTAAAACTGCACCAGTGACAAAAAAAAAAAGAAAAAAAAAACATCTTGCCTTCCAAACACCCTCTGCAGAGCCAAGTGATGATGTAGCTGGCTAGAGCCTGGCTGGAGCAGTTATCCATCTCGCCCTGTGCTGCCAGCTGTCAGAGTACACAGCTCCAGCTAGCCGCCGGTGGCAGGTGTAATCAATATGGACTCCACAGAGAGTTGCACTACCAGAGGCCAGTCTCCACTCTCTAACCCATCTCTTTCTCTCCAGGGGAAACAGTAGGCAGGCGGGCAGGGAGAGTACGTTTGATGTCTCCTCCGGGCCAAGATGGAGCAACCCACTATAGCAGGGAGATGATTAATCCTATTGGATGCAGCATCATGTTTGAGTTAGAGTAGACTGTTTTTTTTTTTTTTTTTGTCTGACTGAGGTGAGTATGGTGCTCCTGCAAGAAGTTGTGTTGTTAGAAATACTGTGTGGAGGAGAAAACTGTCACAATTTAAAACTCTACTTTTTAATAATTGTGGTATCATCAGTTTCCTCCATCCATCCATCCAACTTAAACCCTAAAATAAAACATAAAATACTAAAATCTGTTGTGTGCAAAATGTCATTTAAAGAGCATGAACATGAAGCATGAGAATTAGACACTACATTAAAATATGGTTAATAATAACAGGGACATGACAGGATTTTATTTTGTGCCCACAGTAAACATTTTTTTGCATGTTTTTGCATGAAATAAATTTTGAATTAAATTTAACCTGCTTGTAAATACTGTACATTGTAAAGACATTAGCAGTAATGGTAATATACAGTGACAACAGTATGCAAAATTTACTAGCTGTGTAGGAGTTTTGACTGATGCATCATTAACACTAATGTAAGAGAGGGACAGACAGACACATACACATACACATACACACACACACACACACACACACACACACACACACACACACACACACACACACACACACACACACACACACACACACACACACACCACACCACACCACACCACAACACACACCACACACACACAGCAGCGCCCCTGAAGGTATTCACTTCTCCACCTAATTTAAAGCTCTCTCAAAGCAAAGCAATGGAGAAGAATAAACAGTGAATTTAAAATGATCTTTCATTTTAATGACTTGTTGTTGTCTGTCTTTAAAAATCGTTTGCTGAAATGTTTTCTGGGGATCTGTGGAGGAGTCAGCTAATTTAAAATAGTGTAGATCTTGCCTGAGGAAAAAATTCTTATGTATTTGCATGTGCTATGCATTTTGCATTTTTTCAGCATATTCTGCTTCATATGCACATATAGAAGCACTTGCAGAAGTGAAATATTTAGACAGGAGAGCTGGGATTTCTTTTCCAAATTCTAGTGTCTTGGAGGCATTTGTACTGTAATTACTGCATTCTTGGTTTAGCTCTTTAGCAAGAAAGTTACTTTGTTTGAGCAAGAATTTTATTTGAATGTAGTGTGGCAACACTTGTGCTAGTTTTAAAGTTGTCAGGTTTAAGCTTCAGAGCATAGGAAGCAGCTGTGTAGTATCAAAAAGGTCCAACGTTCCAAAAGGAAGCTAAAAGCATGGTATAAGTTCAAAAGCAACTGAGTCATCTTTCACAAAAGAGTTAAAGGCAACTGTAACTGGTAAATCTCAAAACCACCTGACAAAGACTGACCTCTGGGTTACCCTGAAGGAAGTCTGACAACAAAAGGCAGAGATACTATTACAAGGTTAGGTCTATCTAACAGATGCATGCACCCCTACCCCTCCACACACACACACACACACACCTACACAAACACAGGCACACATTCATAACAAGGAAAGAAATTCCTCTGACCATTTCATTCCACTAGTGGAGATCGATGAAACAAAATAGTACCAGGAGTAATAATCCACAGTAAGACCACTGACCATCAAACTGCTTTTAATATTTATACAAAACCAATTCTAAAGCGACACTACACTGGTGTAGTTGATGGATACTTGCCAATAGGCACGTAACTGAAACACCCTTACCCTGTTACAACCATGTCAGCCCAGAGACACCCACACTGTTTTCCAGGAGAATCTGACACCATATCATTTGGCCAAAAACACTCTGTCTGTCCCTCTGACTCCTCACGTGTTTTTCTTTACTCTCTTGTTGTTTCTAAAGCCCTTCTGTCTCCTTTGCTCCGTCTCATCTTTCTTTCTTTCCTTACTTGTTGTACAAGGCCTTATGAAAGTATCAACAGGGAGAAGCAGCCAAAAAGCAATAGATTTACTGCTTACTTTGGCATGAGCGGAGGGGGAGAGCAGCAGAGAGACAGAGCAGAAATGAAGAGAGGTGAGTATCAAATGAGGGTAAATAAGATGGAAAAGAATTTACATTACACAAAAGAACATGTTGTTTTTCAGTCTATCACGATGTTACAGCTGATGAGAGATGAGGTCTAGAAAGACGTAGTTTAGACAGATGAGACAAATGCTGCAAAAAATGTTATTGTGTGTACATTTTGCGCTTACGGCTAAATCCATGCCAAAGCTGCCTTCTGCCAGAAACCTTGGAACTGATCTTCGATTGACTCTATCAAAATCTGAATCTAATTCATCTCATTATTACCAAAGTACTCAGGTTTAAAACAGTTGATCACAGGCACCTGCACAAATCTACAGAGCCAGGAGGATGTGTATTCAGCGTCCGCGATGAAGACCACCACAGCTGTTTGTATGTGTGTATGTGTGAGTGCTAGGTACGTGTCTTTCTATCACTTTCACTCCTATCCTCCCACACTCCCTTTCCTCTTTGCCTCTGACCTCGATTTTCTGCCCTCCTAAACGACTGATCCTTTCCCCTGACCTCGAACTAGTCAGACTGCTCTGAAAATGATGGATTGGTGCAACACGGTGGCCCATTTAAAGTTAACTCCTCTACTTTACAGTATGTCTGATGCAATAAAGCACCATGCCATGCGGTATGCAAGTGTGTCAGCTACATGGATAGAACAGGACTCAAAGCTGCTCTGTTTATGTAAAATTCAGACAGTGTTTATCGGACGATATTCACAAGCTGTTATTATGAAGCTTTAAGAGGACCATCATTTGGATATACTTCAAGGAGACTGTGCTGTCGCCGCCTGTAGCAGAATCCAAAGCTTGATGTCTCTTATTACTTCTAACAATTGTTTGAAAGCAGAGAGGCAAAGATCACACCTGTTCACATGGCATAAAAAGGCTTACTGGAGGGCTGTTCCTGACTCTAATGTTTATACTCATCCTCTGTGTCGTCCCCACAGGCCACTGAAAAACACTGTGGATTATTTAATAGTGCTGTACACTGATGGCAGGCTACAGTTTCACTGCCACTTTATGATCCAGGGCTGGGAAAGCTATCTTTCAGCTGAAAAGATGGCGAACGCATGAGGAGGATGCATCATCCACGGCTGTACAGTGTGCATTCACACGCCATCGCTAGTTCCTCATTCGGTTCTGAGGTGTACACAAGTCACAGCGAAAGACAACCTCCCAGTGCACTTTAAAGCTAGGTCTGCAGATAAATTGGTCAGAGCTTGGCCGGAGATTGCTTTGATTTACGGCGTAATTACAGAGTTTTGCTGCAGCATTGATATGCCCGGCTGTCTGTGCCTCGGTCCTTGTGTATGGTTAATAACAATGAAGCTGTCAGGCCTCAGAGGCAAGCAGACAGGTCTGATGTTACCGGTGGTATGATGTGTGTGGTGGCATATCTCATGTAGCAACCACAAGTCATATAGAGGCATGTTATATTACACTGCAGTCTCCAGTATGTCTGCGCATCCCAGCTGAGAGAGTAATCAGATAAGATAATGTAGTCAGGAGAGAGAGAGAGAGAGAGAGAGAGAAAGAGAGAGAGAGAGAGAGAGAGAGAGAGAGAGAGAGAGAGAGAGGGAGAGAGAGGGAGAGAGAGAGAGAGAGCAATGACTATAACACTCACTGTCAGGATGGGAGTGCATCCCTGCGAGGGAGGATCTATCACTCTCAACACTCAAACTCACATACACAGTCACGCCTGATGCACACACTTAAAACCCACACCCACACACAAAGCTGAGCTGAAAAGACGAGGTTGTGAGGCGCTAGCCGTAGACAGGGAGGATGTTTATAAAGCTGCCAGGCTCAGTGCATCTTTCAGGTTGCATTATGGGTGCTATCTAATTGGTGGTAGTGGAGGCAGAGGTGGGCCTCACAGGAGGTTCAGCCAGGGGCTAGAAGTCTCATAGCATCTCAGCAGCTCGTATTTCACTGCGCTCAGTGCGCTAAGAGGGTCAGTCTGTCTGTCGCTGTTATACATACACACATGGAAATGTGCTCACATGGATATGAGTGACTATACCTACACACATGCACATATCCAAATAAAAATTCACTGTATATAATGGATATACAGGGACATACATCGCCAACATCACAGTTAAACAATTTGCTTAGATAAATTCACACTCTTAAAGATGTACTGTGCCTGTGCCAAAATACACATGTGGACACCACAAAACACTGATCTAATGCCGATGAAGTGCATTTCTTCATCAGGAAAATGAGAGAGTCGATCTCTTCTTAATTGTGTTACTGTCTTAGTTAATCAGTGTTCTTTACTGTGGAGTTTAGAGAGGAGACAAAAAGACAAGTGTTACTGAGAAAACTGAGAAAACAGAAACACTGGATTTTGATAAAGCGGAAACATTGAAAAAAATATCCTCACATCCTCACTGTTTTCTTTTTCAGTTTAGTCTACTGTAGTTGATATGTTTAACCTCATATTTATAAATGATTAAAATGTACATACTTCACTGAGCTTGCCCGTTCGAAATCTCCACTGCGCTCTGTTAGCTGTCCATGTAAACGATAATAGACTGTATTTAATAGCTGAAAAAAAAGCCAATTTGGAGCAAAAGCCTAACAACATGGTACAGCAGAGATTTAATTTTAAATAAGCAATCTCAGTGATGCATAATTTCGGCACACAAAGCTTTCTCTGCCTTATGCTTTTTCAATTATATTATGCGGCTAAAAATAGGGAGAAATACAATATTCTACTATCACCCGACGAGAAAAACAACACAGGTTTGTAACTGTTAGTTCATTAGAACATAGTTCAAGTTTATTATTTTGCGTTTTGAACAACACTGACTGATTTGATTGGATTATAATGAATTGATACAGCCCCTCTTTGCATAACAGATCAGTGCTCCCTGCAGGTTGTGGAAGATACTGGGAGATCATGATGATGCTCTCCTCCAGTCAAAGCCTTGGACCCTCAGGTCATTTTCATACAATTGCAGATTAATTTGGAAACACTGTTTACATCCTAAGCATGGTTCAATCCACATAAGAGCTCTCAAATCACTTTCGAAAAGCTGTCTGTCCGTAGTAAAACACCAAAACAAAGGAAACATCTTCTGCTTCCATTTATCCATTCGCTGATATCTTGGATTCAAGTTAGTTAAAGTTTTTAAAGACATTTAAATTTGGGGGAAAAAAATGGGGGAAAATAAAAAATACATATATAAAAACTTGCCTTATCAACCAAAAATTTCAGGACCCCCCTGCAGTACCTCCGTGGACACCCTAGGGGTCACGGACCCTCTGCTGAAGACCTCTGATATAATGGCATTATAGAAAAACTTAATTTCCCCAGTCCACATAACAACGTCACACCTGCAGTTTATCCACGCTAATGAGTGAAAAGCTCAGTTTCGGGGGCAGAAAACAACAGCTCTGTGTGGCTGAAAACCCAAATATGAGAAACAGATAACGTCTCAGAATTTGCCCTATTAGTGTGAGTCTAGTCTCTAAGCCCCACTCCCACCTGTAGGAAAGAAGACTGCATATATTGCACTAATAGACCTCTGTCTGTGTCTCTCATGCTTTCCTTGTCTCTTTTCAGTCAGATGCTTTCACTGCCTTGTTTTAACATCCACTAGATATGAAGGGTTTCTTTTTTTTTTTTTTTTTTGCATCAACTACAATACATCCACTGTGCCCTCTCCACCAGCAAGTACTCTGCTCTAGTGCAAAGTGGCCAGCGCTGTCTGATCACTGGGCTGAGCAGATCCCACTGCGAGAGACTTGAGGGGCTCGACTGTGTGATTAAGCAAGCCTTGGTTCCACCAGAGGGCCACCGGAGCAGATGTTCTCATTAAAAATGCAGGCTCTGTGAGCGAAGGAGATTGCCTTGTTCCAGGCAGAACCTGGCCGGAGGTTTAAAGCTCTAATTCCTCTCACTTGTAAGGCCAGCCAAGTTTCAATGCCTATACACCCTGTAAGCAATGTGGCAACCACAGAAAATGAATTATTCCATCAGCATCGTGCAGTCATGGGTTATTCTCTTTAATTCACTGTTAAAAGGAAAGACAGGATCACTTTAGTTTGTGTGTTAAAAATTAATTTCAAACTGTAAGCAAGTGGTTTTTGAGGTTTTCCACCGTCTCTGGCTTCCTCATCACTACTTTACAGAACTCATTAGAGTGTACTTGTTGAACATCTTGTTCGGCGACTGAAGAAAAAGGAAGCAAACATTTTAGCATTTTCAGCTTAGCAATAAAGTGCACATGAATGCATATGAACACTCTGGGTTTTGGGGCTTAAGAACAAGCTGCTGATGACAGCTTGGGATATTCCATCCTTTCCAGCTGGCACCTAGACGGAGCCTGGTACAATTAACATGAAACTGAGGAGCACTAAAAAGTGATGCAGCACTCCAGAGGGTACAACTACACCTATAGTACACAGCTGGTTAATAGAGTCAGGGATATCCATCAAAAGCTTGTGTAAACCCACTGTGAGACAGCAGCGGTCTGAAATCTTTGTTGAACCATAAGGATAATCCCTGGGCATTAAATATTGTCAACACAGACACAGTTTGGTCTATAATACTAAAGTTGCTGGAAAGTTAAAGGGGGATTTGTGTGATCTGGTGGGACATTCTGGTTTTCATCAAACAACAGACGCTGGACTTTGGTGTGATGCTGGGGTTACATTAGAATGTCAGTGCGAGTGTGTTATGTGTGCTTACGTGTACAGATACATACTCTGCACATGGCTGTGTGGTGCATATGTGGGAGGAAAGGTTACTGATGGATTATAGCCCTCACCTTTGAGGATGACCCCATTACTGCCCTTCACCTCACCCTCCCTTTCCCTTCCTCACCAGCTCTTATCCCTCTGTTCTCCAGCCTCCCCTCTTCTCCTTCCTCTTCTCTTTTGTCCTACCACAACAACACACACACACATACTGAGAAACCTGCCCTAACAGCAGTTGCCTCGCCACACGAGCGCACGCCCACGTGAACTGCTGGGTTGAAGTGTCAGGAGGCAGAGCAGACATTTAACTTGACATGCATGCCAAACAGAGGCCTTTCCCTGCTGCTAGTGGCGACAAACCAGATTTGTCCCAACATTATTTCCAAAAGGGTAAAGAGGCTTACAATGACGAACCCCTTGCTATCTCCCATTTCACATATCTGGCCAGCTAAGAATGGTGTCAACGATTCAGCTTCATGCCACTGACGTTTCACTCACAAGGAAGTGTGTGGATAAGGCCTGCGGATATTGTTGTCAGTACAAATGAGAGATACCGAGGTCAAGGGAAAGTTCAAATGCTGTCAAGTGCTTCAGTTTTCTTTTTCTTTTGTGCCTCATTTCTTGCCTTGCTTTATTTAACTCCAGCTAATTCTAGAGAGAATTCTGGGAAACATTTTCATACAGTAGGAAAAAAAAAAAAAGAATGTGTGATGCTTCAATCGAAGCTTACGGGAAGAAACTGCTGGTTGGTCTTGTGAGGCACACAAAAGGTCACAGAGAAGAGATAATGACTTCATAAACACTTTTGTTTGCAGAATTATGTGTAACTTGTCCCAAATTGACAGATAGTGGCCCCAAAAGGAAGACGCATCAGGATCATTAGGGAAGGTCTCTGCGACTGGAGTGTGGAGCAGTCTAATGATACAAGCGCACTCATACACACACACACACACACTGCAATATGCACATATGTACACATTATAGACAGATTTATAAACATTCTTGTTTGTAGCAGCAATCTCAATGATGCTCTCTAATGATTTACCACAGCAATATGAGGTGGGAAATACTGCCAGACATTTTACATAATTCACTTTTTTCCTCTTAAATATGGTCCTGATGTCACTTTGTAGATTATTGGGGAGGGAGGCAGTTCATTATGCTCAGCTATATCTCTCGGTGTCTGTCTGTTGCTCGACTGTGTAACTCTGAAACATATATAGTCCATAAAACAAATGGCAGTTGTGTAGAACAGATTGTGTTGTTAAAGCAAACATTGTTTGTAACGTACGAAGGCAAGCAGAATTTCAACATAAAACGAGCAATAACCTGTACGTTACAAAGATTTATGTATCCCTGGATGGCGTGCTTGCTCCATCCTGAGGATTGCCAGGTAGTAAATTAGGAAATGCCTTTTGGCAAAGAGGGCACCCGCTACCCATACACACTCGCACACACTGTATCCCATTCTTACCACTGTGTTGTAGTTGCGGGCTTGAGCAGCAAAACTGCCAACATGTACGTGTGCATACACACAACATGTGTATTAACAAGCATGCAAAAACACACACACACACACAAAGTGTGAAGAAACCAGATTCCCACCCCACCCTTAGCCACAATATGTTCTTGTAGAATGAGATGAGTTTTCAGTCTTTTCACAATGCAAGGTCTCCCTCTTTTTTTAAGAGACCATGACGTCACTAAAAAGGGGCTTAGAATCACAGTCTGGAAAAACATTCATTCGCCCCATTCACACGTGCACACACACACACACACACCCACCCACGCACACAGGCATGCACACAACCCTGGGAAACAAACCCTAATGACACCTGATAGGAGAGAGAAATGTTAGTGACACTTGGTCAGGTCTTGAGGAGCTAATGTGAAGTGAGAGCTGTTGTCTGTCACATTCACATATGCACACACGTACTGTACACACACACACGCACACACTAATTCCCAGTATGACTATGCTTTATTGATGGAGAGACAGGGCTGCATATCTAATGGCGTTAGCGAGTGAATGTGAAGAGGCTGCTGGGTATGATCCATTTATATGCATGCTAATAACAGAGCACATTGGGCCTGGGACGAGCAGGAAGATCTCTCTATAATCGACCATCCATCATTAAGATGTGACTTTCCCGTCAGACACAGCGCATCATTACTCTGCACACACCATAGGCACACACACATACACAAGCACACACACCCAAAAACATTTATCTGCAATTGTTTGCTTCTTTCATCACCTCTCCACATACTGTGTATTCGTATCAATCAGAGAGAATCAGCGGCACACAGCAGAACTAGCGAAAGTCAGCAAACTTTAACGATGGCACAGCTCTGTTCAAAAGGGTCTTTGTGAGCCAGACTTCTCTTTCAGTAATGAAGCATGAAGCAAAAGCTTGCGCCCCTCTGTAAAAACGGTGACCTGAAACTGCACACACACCCATTTGTCTGCCCACATGTACAGCTTGTGAGATCACTGATGGAGCTGCGAATTCCACGGCACAATAAATGTCATCCACGTGTTCAGAGCGAGGGTGGCCTCAAGAGTCCTGCAGTGGTTTGGGGGTCGGGGTTGAGGTTAGGGTAGCTGGTCTCCAGTGGCCCAGTGTCAAACCTCAGCTCTCGCAGCCTCTTGCTGCTCTCGGAGGAGGAGCTGGGTAGTGGTGTTCGGCTTTTCGTCCGAGGAGTGAGAGCAACGTGAGGCCCTTCCGTTCATGGAATGCCACATATTTTAGTTGCTCTGTACTCCGCACCCGCCAGAACAGAGAGAAGCTTAACTGTGTTGGATTAAACGAGAACAGTTTCAGTGTGATCTCATCGTTTTTATCATGGCTGGTACCCATTTCTGGCCTCCTTGTTATCTTTTACACTGCAGAAAGGGCAATTCAGGAAAGTCATAATACCTCATTTTAGGATTACAGTTTTCCTTAACCAGGATAAATAACCTTTCAAAGTATATTTTGCAATAGATAATTAAAATTGCGTCAACTTAACTGGCCTTCATTTTTCTTAGATAATCAATCTATATTTCATCTACAGATGATAAGAAACGAGTTTGAAAAGCCGTTTGGCCACAAGAATCTCAAGGAGTCATCTTATTAACTGCCAAACTGAGTAATAGATACCATATTTTTCAAGAACTTTATCTTGAATTTCTGAAGTTTTATTGGCATGTCATTTTTTTTTTTAGTTCTTAGGTCAGATGGTGTTTTGCAGTGGCCTGATTTTTAATCCTGAGAAATCTCATCAAGTTGGCAGTTATTTTTGTTTCATACTCAAACATTTGAAGATCACAGTTTTCTACATTACACTGTGTCGCTCATTTGTAAAAGTTTTCCCTTGTAAACCCATGAACTAAGAAGACATTCAGACACTTGTGTGTACTTACATCCGCTCCATACACACTTAAGCATGTATCATTAAAACATGGAAACGCACACGCACACATTCACACAACTTGCTTACACTCACTCGCACTAAGACCTACATATGGCAGACTGTGAGCAGGCGAGTTGGGCAGCTGGCCGGTATTAAATTGGATCCCTGGGTTCCCCACTGTTCAATGGGACTTAAAGCCATATTAAAGGCATCTCCTACAGTCCTGCACCAGTGGGAGAGCATGGACAGTGGCCAAGGAAAGCAGCCCGGTGCCAGCCACACCCCTGGAGGACTGCATCTGCTCTCACTCTACACCGTGGCCCCTTTATGTTCAGCATGACACATCCTCCCATGCACCCATATGCCAGTGGTACCAGACTACATGTTCTTTAACACGGGACCATGGCGCTCCACATGGGTAATAAACTTAAATGAACACATCTCTGATTATGTGCATCAGTGTTTTATGTGACTTTGCGAATGTTTGTGTGTACGAGATAGACGCACAAGGGAGACAGTGTGCGTTCATGCACGCAGAGGCCACCTTTTCCCCATTTATGGATCAGCATATAAATGCTCAAATCACACTGTCTGCTGAGATCTGAGTCCAAAGTGGTGATCTCCTCCCTTCCTTCAGAATTTATGTTGTGAGCATTATTTAATCTGCTGAAGCGCTGGCAGGAAGAGGGAGTGTGTTTGTGCTTCCATCGGCTGGTCCAGACTGGCCACTCAGTTTGGTGCAGATTGTGTGGGCAGATGCTGCTTTATACGCCAAGCTCATTTTTATCACCGGCTTGTACTATACACCAGTGACATAAAGCTAGTGGTGCAGTCATGCCTGAAGAAAGTGAGAAGGGGTGCTTGTGGAATCATTTCCCTTTGTATCTCACACATAATTGAACCGGTCTCATTTCCTGCCAAAACAAATACGGAGGCTACATTTCAGAGGTGATTAAAAATGTTCTGTGAAAGAGCAAGAATGCTTGAATGAGTGAGTATTATTCCACATGAGGGCAGTCATCTGTTTGTTAAGGATGTGTGAGAGCTTTATGCATGTTTCTGTGTCTGGCCACAATCAGCATGCAAAGGTGTTAAGGTACAACTGCAGCTGAAGAAAAGCTGTCTCTCAAACAGCCACTTTGGTGGTGGCCCTGGGAGAGCAGGAAGGATAATGGGAGTAGTCTAATAAGTTTGTTTGGCTTGTTAGTGTGATTGTTTTCTCACAAAGCTAATTAACTGTCTTGGCCTTAGGGACCCTCTGTCCTATATCCCGCTATCACCACCCATCCACACACGCCCACACACATATATACACATTCATCTATCCCTTCCCACCTTGCTCAGCCCCCGAGCCTCCTCCTCTCTCATCCTCACCAGCGGCAGCTCTCTGTCTCTCTGTCTTTGGTTCCTGTCATGTGTAAATTGATGGAGGGTCTAGTGATTGTCTGTATGGTCCCAAGGTGCCTTTCCCCACTACACAGGCATCCTCCGGATTCTTCCTGGTCCACAGTTGATTACGATAAATCAATCTGAGGGGTCAAACACTTGGACTGGGGCACTGTCATCTCCAGTGGCTGTGGGGGTAAGCTGGTCCGGGATAAGAGGGCGTTTCCCGGAACCCCTTTGACCCCCTCGACCACTCTCGTTTCCGTGGTGAGACCTTCATTAGGGGACAAATCTGTTCCCGGAGTTAAAAAAAAGGAGAGTGTGTGTGTGTGTGTGTGTGTGTGGGGGGGGGGGGGGGGGGGGGGGGGGTGCTCTTGTTTTTCATCACATCTCTCTCCCCTCTACCTCTGGTGGCCTTATTTCTCTGTCTGGTAGGGCTGGCAACTGACAGGTAACGGCAGAGCAGAGCAATAACGCCATCCCCCTGGCCTGTATAGCAAATAATGCCGGAGATTTAATCAATGGCCGGGAGGAAAAGCAGGGCCAAATCAATAGAAGCCTGGCTGTTTGTTCCCCTGCTTTGAAGGTGAATCCGGGCCTTGCTACATAAATTGGACTAATTGAAGAGCATGCTAGGAAACAAGCCCCTTACAAAGCATGTCTGTGTCAGCATGATACTTGTATGTGAAATTCATCATCCAAGATGTGCAGAGACTGAGATAATAAGCCGCCATAAGCCTTGAAAGAGAAGTAGAAGGGATAAACACAATATTAGATGCATTTGAACTGATAACATCCGTCCACACTTATTTAGATGATAAGCGTGGGTGTACAGCAGCATTCACGGCAATACCACTTGATTTGGCTTGTGGAATTATGGCTCACACTTAATCGTGTAAGTAGTATGAAAGGCTTTGTTTCATGGAACTGTGTATCAAGTGTGTTCGTCTTCATTTACTTATCACAGAGAGGCATCAATGATCTATGTTTTCATACCGTGCGATGCGTGTGAGTGTTAAAAAGGGCCCCTTGCATGCTGAGCTGAGGACATATATCCAGTGACAGTGATACATCTCATCAGCAGAGACAACAAATTAAAAACACTCACCCGTGAGACACCGCTGTTCGATAAATTGGCCTTATTTTCAGGGGGAAAATGGGGCATTCTCCACATAAAACAATCAATCAAAGTAAATGACCCTGCTATTCACAAATCTGTCACAGCGGAGCTTTGCTGTATTAACCACTAGACCTATAGGCTGGTCAAGTTGAGATCTTCCCTGAGACCTCATTCCATCTCAGGTCCCTCATGGGGGTGGGGCCCTGAGGTCTTAGTCCTCAGGCTGGCCTTAATTAATAAGTTTTGTAGTAATGGTGAGAACAACAGGAGGTGTTAACCCTGTTAGCAGAGTGGCATGTTTCAGCATTAGGCTCCTCTGAAGGGAGCAGGGGTGGGGGGGAATTAAAAGATCTCTGCTGTGGATTGGCTCACAATGCACCAGGAAGGAGATTTGAGCCCAAATGAAATGATTGTATCAGATAGAAATCGATAGCAATCCATGCCTTCCTTAATCCTGCACTAGCTCCCAGATCACTCCCTGGTGCAGGCAATCTCTCAGCCATCATTACGACACGCAGATCGATAGCGGGCAGCAAGGCCTCTGGTTAAGTTTCTGGCTACACTGCAAAAGTACGGGAGAAGAGAGTAAAGGAGAAGAGAGATGAGACAGGATGATGAGAGAGGCAACAGGGTGTTAGTATGGCTTTGGGTGTCTGACAAAGTACAACTGCGCTGTTGTTAGAGGTAATTAACAAGAGAAGACAGCAGAAAACAGGTAATCTACCTTGCCAAAAAAAAAAAAAAACTTTAAATCCAGCCAAAGCTCCAAAGCACAAAATCTTTTGTTGTGTTATTATCTCACAATAGGGGATTTGAGTTAAGCGCCAAGCATATTCCGCTTCAAGAGATGGATGATAAAGCTTGGAACTGTGTTTTATGGTTGTAATCAGAACAGGTGCACATCATCTATCAAGACGTAATAAAATTTTACAAAGTGCTTTCTTGTCTGCAATAGTCCTGACATTCTGTTTCACTTTATGCCATAGCCAATGAAAGAGACCATCTCATATGTCTCACTGGCAACATCTCAGGGGATCTGAGTGAAGAAGAAAAGGCTTGAGTTATTACGGGGGATTTTGGTTGTGCAGTGATTGCATTCATGTGATGCAAAATAAGAGGAAAAAAAAAAACCCCACAATACAACTACAATAAATCTGAACTTCTGCAGACTAGAAGCAACACCTGCAGAATAAAAACCATCATGAAGTAAATAAAACAACTTTGACGAGATGTTTGTGCACAAAACTCAGAGGGTATTTGTCATGCGTTTTCTTCTTGTAAAATTAATTGGCGTACTTATCATTAACACCAGCAGTGGCCTTAACAGCAGGAGGATCCATCATTAACACCAGTGGCCTGAGCAGCTGGAAACACAGAGAGAATGCCTTTGGGTTCAGCCTCTGCTTTCTGTGTTTTGTAGTCAAGTCACAGTGTCTGCTTAAAAACCCTCAATTAAAAACAGCGGGTTGGGCTCTGCTTTAATGATAGCTGTGATTTTAATCAGGAGCGCGGTATTCCTAGTAGGTCCTGGAGGTCTGGAGGCCTCAGTGCACACATCAACTTATCTCTTTCTTAAAGCTCCCTTTCTAATTTCCCACCTCCGTCAAAGTCTGCTCTGCTCTCCCAATGCTCCTCTCCTCCCAAACAGACCTCGCAGTTAGGATGTACATATTGAAAAAAAAAAAACACCACAAGTAATTAATTCCATTAGCATCAATATTCTACTCATGAGCAGCAAACACAGGCAGGGAGAGCTGGTACAGGAAATCTCGGTGATGGAAAGCATAGTAAGGGGAAGTGAGTGGGAAGATAGATAGAAAGAAAAAGAGAAGGATTGTTTACTCTCTCCCTATTCTCTGTCTTACTGTCTTTTTTTTTCTCCTCCATCTCTCCTCCTCTCTGAAGAAGCCTGCTGGCGCGAAGGAACTTCTCCCAGCAATTAAGAGGGGCCGCAGACGCTCAGCGTAATTACCGCCGCACATTGCTGCTGTCACAAAACTCAGCTTGCCCTCTGGTCATAAAAAAACACACTGAAGAATATTTAGAAATGAATTATTCAAAGTGATTGTTCGCACTCAATTATTCATGGAGCCCCGGCGAAGGGAGATTTGCATCTCAGCGCTGTAAATATTATTAATCTTGCCAATTACAAAATTCTCTGCCGCTCCAAATTCTTCAAATGATGTTCCAAATGTGTGCGGCATTTTATAGCCTTTAATGTTTAAGTGGCTTGAAATGAATGTGCCGCAACTTTTACAAATCATCTGGAAAACAAATCAAGCTCCGTGCAACGAGATTGTGTGAGACATAGTTACACCACAAAACTGTTAACAGCTCAGCCTGGATTTCTAAATTTAAACCTATAATGGTCAGCACTGACAGAAAGAAAGAAAGAAAGAAAGAAAGAAAGACTATGCTCAACACTGGATAAAACAAATTTCTGAATCAAAATTCTACAATGGACAACATTTGATTATCTTAGAATGCTGATATCCTGATCAACTATCAATATCAAATTTACACATTGAAGTTACTAAAATACAATACAAAAGAGTTCTGATGTTAAGTGAGATGCCCACATGGACACTGACTCTAATGTGTATCTGATGCTAATGTGAAGCTTCAGCCGTCTGAATTAGTCAAATCAAGAGGCTATTTTTCAAAGTTGCAGTATTACTAAAAAATCCCTCTGTTTGTTACCATCCCTCTGCCACGATTCAGCACAGAAGCCCTGTTTGGGGAAACACAAAGTGGGAATTTTATACAAAAAAAAAAAAAAAAAAAAAACCAACTCAAAATGCTGGTGCATCAGCTAAAGTCCCCAGTGTTTCATGGTAAGTGGTAAGGAAAGTCTCCTCATTATTTCAGCTGATAAAGTATTTCTGATTCTTCATATGCAGAATGTGTGATAAATAAAGATGAATATGGGATCATTTATAACGTGTACATATTCAGGTTTTCCCCATCCACAACATTAAATAAAACTAACTGTGGCTTTGAATAAAGGAACAACAACTTGAAATTCAGTGGTTTCCTAAAACTGCTTTTGAGATTCTAGAGCTCACAACACAACTAGTGTAGTTAACCGTATGACTGAAAAAAAGTGTCATCTAAACTTAAACAGTTGTTCAAGTGAGATAAAGCACTTTCTAAAGGTCAAACACATACTGTAGTTGTGGCCACAAGTGTTATTCACTTACAGTATTTAAATCTATAGTGTTGTGCTGTAATAAAATGCCTTTGTTAAGGTGCTCATTTCACTTGGCTCTGCATTAATATGTACAACACAAATTGAAATCCACTCATTGTAAGGATTACATTAGCTATATAGAGCATACATCAAACTGAGGGTAAACGCCTGCAGGGTTGAGAGATGAGGGCTTCAGAGAGACGCTCAAAACATCCTCCTGACTCATCTGACAAACTCGTGAAGCACAAGTATGAACCTACAGTCGTCGTGGGGTGAAAGATGTTTTCAGAGTAACTGAGAGAAAATTTCCCCTGAACATCCGATTCTTGAACTGGCGACAGTAGGCCAAATCATCAGGATGTTGCTATCAACACCTTTGACTTTAAGAGGAGAGAGGGATATAGGACTTAGATATAGTTATTCTCTTTTAGTATTTCTCATAACTTAGTCCATCTGTTATTTAACGTAATTTTTAAAATACCGAATATCGCTTGTTCGTTATCTTTTATCTTACCTTTTTTTAGTCCCTGCAAATGCATGATAGATCATATAATTTATGAGATGCAAATTGAGGTCCACGTCCAGACACTTAATTAAATTTATGTCAACTTTGATATTACTGTAAGCCTTTCTGTTCTTGAACAATGTCACAGATCGTGATAAATGGAATACATGCTGGGCTATAGAAATAATTTGTCCAGGCTGGTAGAAAATTCAGCGTATTGTGTTGCTGGCCAGAACCCTGAAGTTGTGCATATATCTGTACGGGTGCGTGACTTCCCTGTCCTTAAATGAGAACCCAAGGGTGAGTATGAAATCCTCTGTATAAAAATTTGTCATTTCCATTTTTGCACTAACAGACTTTAGAATTATCCATTACCTCAGGGTTACATACAGTGTGTACCAACAACTGCCAACAACTCATGACAACATCCAATAAAAGTATAAAATCCATTTATATTGCTTGTCTGTGTATTTGTTGCACATATGTAAATTTTAAAATGGACCTAGTACATAAATTACATGTAATTGACAATCATGTGCAGCTGAGACACAAAAAACACCCTGTAGTGCCACTGACCTATAGATTAAACTCTTTATTTATAGTTCATGTTAATGTACAATCTTAAGTGACTCCATAAAAGATGGCCTTGGAGGAGCATTATTGTAAAGCTACAGCTACAGGAGAGAGAGATATACCCTGCTGGTTAGTCAGATTATCAAATAGCCAGCAATCGGCATCTATCCGTTCATAAACTGATCCATCCATTGAGCGGTATATAGGACATCAGCAATCTCGATTTTAATAGTAACCCTGTGTCTCTTGCTTGCCTGCCTGCTGCTTCTCTGGGTCTCAGGATGAATGGGAGAGTGACACTTTGTAATGCTTTAGGCTGAGGAGCTCACTCTAATAGGCCTAGACTTAATTAGTATGGGACTCCCCCTGTAAGGAAAGATAAATCCTAACCCCTTGAAAGTAAGGCTGCTGACACACGTACAAACACAAATACACAAACAGATGTACGGATTCAGTACAGATGTGTGCATTAACCGAGGCAATTTTCATTTTCCAGTGCCCTACGAGCTCTGATGCGGTGCTGATAATACTTTAAAGTTACCCAGACTTGTTTCTCTCTTTTTCCTTCGCTCCCTCCATCCCTCCTTCCCTTTTCACCGTGTCTTTCTCTCATTGCCTTGCAGGCTTCAGAGTGATGTGTCATTTTATAATCCTGCGCTGGCTAAATTTCATTAGGAATATCCTCTCATTAATTAAACCTGCTATTGGCAGCACCTGAGATAAAACAGATTATAAGAGCTGAGAGTGAAAACACAGAGCACGAAATGCCAGCGTCAGCACTTTGAGCGTGTGTGTGTGTGAAATCCTGCATGCGTGTGTTCCTGAGAGTATGGGGAAGAGGAGAAGCAGCAGGAGAGAGAGAGAGGTAGAGAGACAGCAGGAAGAAATGGTACAGTTAAGGTCTGTTGGTGTGCTTTTGTCTATGGATGGTGCTGCAGCAGGGAAATTGTCTTCTTCACTGCAGTCCATGCATTCACTGTTATTCAATGTGTATCCTTTTCCGAGATGGTTTATCCATAACAGGATTAGTTTTAGGGTTAACTGAACTGAAACTATTCACATGCTTTTTTAAACTGCTCCTGACAGCTGGTATACACAGAGTGCACAGTAAAACAACTCCTATCATCAACATTCTGCAAATGCAACTGGGAGTAAGACCTATATCACCTCAGAATGCAAGCACTAATCTACTGGAAATAGCTTTTGTCACTGAGTGCAGTGATTTGATCTTTCAACAGGACTGAGGGGATTATCAGACATCTAAAATATCAGCTCCAGCGCAAAAAAAGTGCATTTTGCTTTGGTTTTCTTGGGTCACAAAATGAATACGAAACTCGTCAGGCTCTGCTTCCATATCCTCGTCTGGCTTTGGAGAAAGTATTGCGTTTATTTTTTTGGCCAGGATATGGTAACCCAGTCTGGAGTCTATGTAAGGAAAAAAAAAAAAATCAAAGCAAGATACACCATTAAAATGTATCAGAGATACCTCCTTCAAACAAGATTAATCATGATAAAAATTCACATTAAACACACTCCTCTTGCTAGCTGTCAAAACTGATTAATGCAAAGGAAAGAGGAGAGAGGGAGGGGCAGAGAGAGAGAGAGAGAGAGAGAGAGAGAGAGAGAGAGAGAAAGAGAAAAAAAATATAAATATTAAGTGAGTCCGAGTAGGAATGCATGTTGCCTTTGTATGCACACAGTGTAAAGCCATTGTGGAGTTCACACGGGTCCCTTACAAACGAATAAATCACTGCCTTCGGACAAATTAATCAAAGTGCCCAGCTGTTGCTGTGCATGGCTAACTGGCGACAGAGCCGGCAGAGGCTGAGACTCCTTCCCTGGGTGTATTGTCTGCCCTCCCTTCCTCTCTCGAAGCAGTAGACCTGAAGTGGCAGATTGGGTTTGTCTCCCTCTGAGTGATGTAGTGCCACTTCCCACCTGATATTTTATTACCAGGTCAGGTGTTTGTTACACTGATACGCTTCTCTTTCCCTTCCTCCCAAAACAATTCAGAGAATGGATTCTGACTTCTTCTGTGACCGTTTGTGTTACCCGGACTCACTTGCTTCCCCTCAGGCAGCCAAAATGCACATATTATTTGATCATTTTTACATGCAATTAAATTTAAGAATATTGAATTTTCTGTTGCAAGACAAAACTTGCATCTAATTTAGCCAAAGGAAAATCCAGGCTTTGCTCTGGCACAGTCTGAGTACATATTAATCATAGAACATCTTGCTCGAAACCCTTGATAGAAGTACTATGCAAACCAACTTCTGTTCAATCTGCATCTACTTATGTTGCAAATTTAAATGTTGACTAGATGCCAACCACCATTATTTAGAAGTTAGTGCAAGAAGAGTGGAGGTGCCCTGAGACTGGAGTATCCCCACAGGAGGTCTGCAGGCAAACTGAAATGGGAACATTTCATATCAAATACTCACCCTCTGAGAATTTGAATGGTGACTGTGAGTGGTTTGAAACTTGCTCCATTGTGGAAGAAGACAACTGTATGCCTGTCAGCTTGAACACATACAGTAAAAGTTTTAACAGTAAAAGCATTCAGTGCCTTTTTGGGCATGGTAGAGTTGTAAATATTGCATGAGAGCAATAGTAAAAGACAGTCAACAGTCACAGTGATCTGATTAAATGAGGAACTACAAGCACCAGGCCACAGGGAATGCATACATTTCTGGTTGGTGTCATGAACAACTGACTTTTATTTATATTGTTTAGTGGCTTCAAATATATATAATGTTTCAAATGATAGTGCTTCTGGACAAAATCTATAAGAGCAGACAGTGAATGGTCAGTGACTTATGTCTTTTGCTTTAATTCACCTGTGTGCCCTTGAAAAACACTGCCAGGATAACCCTACACTTGTACTGCAAGTCGATGAGCGGGTGCCAACATCATGGATGACAGACATACATGTGACATGCCTGTCACCTGCTCTGCCGCTTGCGTCACCATGCACTTAAGGTAATGGAGACAGGAGACATTTTGTCCCTCTCTTGCTCTTTTTCCTAATTTTCTCTGAAAACACTGAAAACCTCCTAACCATATTCCTGGACCATGCTTTGGATGCAGCTATTGTCTCCGATTTTTGAACGGATTATGAACCCACCGCCACACCCTGTTATTTCTATTCTCTCTGTCTTGCTGACTGCTGATGTCCTCTGCAGGGGAAATCACTCTAAGAAGAAGTTTACTTTGTGCTAATCTCATAAATGCCCCCGCGTCTCCCCTCCTTTGTACCCCCCCATGATGCAGGCATGCAATAAACCACTTACATAAACCTCTCCTCTGAGACAGCCTTGAAAAAACAGCTGACATGTTCAAAGTTCCCCTCTGCCTTTCTCTCTCTCCGGATGCTCGTGATTTCCACCAGGAATGCTTTATTTGGATCCTTTATTACATGTGCTGTCCCAAAGTCTTGAAGGGCGGTTTTAATATGTGAATTCTCTGCTCTGTAGTGTGTGAAACAAGTATGAGGCACACTGAAAAATGTTGACATTTATGAGCACAAATGCATTTCACTGGGCCTCTTGTTGTTAAGAGATCAATATAGGATGGCATCAGTGTAGGTGATGTAAGTTACTGCTACGGTGGTGAGGAAGGGATATTTTACATTGCACTTGTAAAGCCTATGATGCAATAGTTCCAGTGGAGTAGTTGTACCACTGAGCACTATCAAAAATTTAAGGGAAAATTTTTGAGTGTTCTTTTAACAAACCACCAGCTGACGATACAAAAACTGAACAGGTGTAAACATTAGGCACCGTTTCAATTAATCATCCTGTTCAACAGAGTGTATATACTTTCAGCACAGATTACAGCTTAACCCTTTTCGATGCTGCCTCGTTTCTTTCTGAAGGTCTGAGCAGAGCCCCATGTGTGTTTGAAGCTGAACCAATCAATAGTTTTATTTAAACAATGGGTCAAATGACTGTGTAACGTAAAGGGGGTCACGCTTAGTGACAAATCCGATTTAGATTTATCACCTGAGCTAATTTTTTTTTTTTTAGTTGATGGTCAGCAATTTTATTGTTTTGGCTCAGTCTCACAGTTCTCATCAGCCTCATTCACATCTGCTTTCACCATACAATTATAAACATGTTTTTAAAATTATAGAATGATTGCAGTCATAATTAAAAGAACTAGTATTGAAATGAGAAATGGACAGTGATCTCTTGTGTTAAAGTCCAGTGTTTTGACCACCCATCCATCCAATCTGATCTCTTCCTCACATGGGCTTTGTGACATCATTTCACTTCCTCCTTTGCTCCCATTACTATGGCCACAAGAGGGGTTTGTCTCTTGAATGTAAACGTATTTTGGGGCATTTGCTGAAAAGACTGATGCTGTCTCACACGACTGCTAGATGTCGCTTAACAATAATACGTGACCATGGGTCGTAATAAGCTTCTTGCACGAACAACCTGTGGGGCCTTTTTAATGGGACGACAGCATCAAAATGAAACAGTCCACAGTTAATTATAAATTTTGCATAGCTGCCACAAAAACAAAAAATACCAAGCAGTAATCTGTCGGCAGCATTGCAAATGAGAAATGGACAGTCAACAGAAGAGCCCATTTGCTATTTTAACCGTACTATATTAATTCTCCAGTTACATTTTATTCATATCTAAAAAAGATAACCTAACAGAGTGGACAAAATATATTTTTGCCAGTTCTGTCTGTGCATTTGTTTATTTTCCCTAATGTCCCTCCCACGCTGTATTAGAAAGCCTGCTCTCGGACCATAATTTCTTTTTTTTCCTCTATTCTGATTACTGAGTCAGGACACATAGGCACCATCATCATTCATTACCTGTTCTTTTCCACTCCTCTTCTCACATCTTTCTGTACCCTCACACCTCTTTCCATCTCCTTTAGTCAATTTTCTATCCCTGCCATCTCCACAGAAGGTCCCACTCTACCCTACACCATATGATGTGCCATCATTCACCTCTAGAGAGCTATTCTCTCTCTGAATGGGGTCATAATCGGCCCTGCTTTGCTTTTAATAGCCAAAGTGACAATACCTCGCATGTGCATATGGGTGAATGTGTGTGTCTTTCTGCGTCTGACACCTCTGTGGCTGCATGGATGAGCATGGGCAGATGTGCCCACTGGAGCAGAACTGCCTGACTGTGCGGAGACTTAGACATTAATGAGATGGTGACAAAACTCGCACTCTCCAATTAAAGAAAGTGAATGGAGGCCATTTAAAACAGAGGGGACGGGGAAGGATGAGAAATGACAAGGATATCCTGTAGGGCAGTGTTTCTCTACCTGGGGGGTCCTGACCACCAAGGGGGTCATGAGATAATTTCCAGGGGTCGCAAGATAATTCTGGAGGAAGAAAAAAAAAAGGAAAACTAAAGTAACATATTTTAGACTGGGGAATGGTTTTTACATATGATAGCAGGGGGAGGTCCATAGAAACAGGTGTTTATGGTTTGCAGATCTCACTCTCTCTCTCTCTCTCTCTCACTGACAGTCCCTTCACTTGCCTGTCGTTTCCCTTCTCTCTGTGGAAAAGGGAATTAGGGCTGAAAGTTCTATTTACAACCACGGAAACAAAAACAGGTTAAGAAACCAAACCAAAGTGTCATGTTCCGTCCGTCTATCGATGTCCTTCGCTCTGTTTCAGTTCTACGGACAGTGCCGCACACACAATCCATAATTGAGCCAAACTCATTTCATCATTTCACAGCACAAATGCCCACTTGCTCAGCTGTGGGGCTTAGAGCAATCACATGCTGAAATACTTAGATGCCAAAAAAAAACATTTCCTGCACACAGTGCATCGTCTGGTAAATCTGACAAAGGAGTTGCAGACAGTTTATCAACGTATTTGCATCTGGGTGTTCCAGTGACATGGGGGAGTGGAGGGTTGTGAACACCAACCTGATTATTCTGAGAGAACCCCTGCTGTAGGGAAGGTGAGAGTCATGTGAGGGAGGACAGCTGTGGTGTGAGACAACTTACTGAGTACAGTCCACACACATTCAAAATCTCTAATAGTAAACAATACAGTTCTAGGGAGATAGTGTTTTACCCCCCAAAATTATTTGGATTTCTTAAACTTTTCTAAAACTCTGTTACTCTGTTACTATTGAATATTAAAAACAATGGTTATGTTCATAACGTACACAACCCATTTATACTGTTCTAAGCTTTGACTTTATGGAGACTGTAAGATGTGAAGACACTAAGTTGAAATATTGTCTGAAGTATTTACGTTTTGCCTTTCCACTTTATCTTCAATCTGTCTGAGCTCCACCTTATTAGAGGTGTAGGGGCCTTGAAGTGTTACAGGGTCAAATGTGTAATAACACCATTCTCCCTCTACAACTCTCCCATTCCTAGATTCATGACTATCAATCTGCAGATACGTGTGCTCTATCAAATTACTGATGAAAGGCTGGCTTTCTTGGCCTTTTCCATCATTTCCCTGCTTTTATTCTCCACTCAGTCAGATGTTGTTTTATGGGCAACAAATATTAACAAAAATGTGTTGTAGGTCCAAACGCGTAACGGTCCAGCTGCCTTCAGCCAAGCTGTGTTGATGTTATGGTTCAGGAAAATGTCAGGATGAGAAAAAGTGACATTTAAAAGACTTGTTGCTTCTGTGGAATGTAGGAGTCTGTCACTGTTGTTTGAAATTTAGTTAGACTCCTACATGTCTGTTCCTACTATTGAATCTTTTAGAGCAACACTGTTTTCTATCTGCTTTTTGTTGCTGTGCAGTGTCAAACAACACTGAAGTCTGTTTTTTTCTAGTTTTGTTGAGCTGTTAAACACTTGAACACTTCCTGCAGCTGTTTTATAGTAAAACAAGACTACGAGTCTACAGCCACATCGACTTTAATTATACATGATGGTGCATGGTTGACGCCTCACTATCGTGGCAAAGCATGCCTTTGGAGTCTGGTTCATTGGAGACCTGCCATCAAGTGTAGCAGTTTTTTGCTTTATATAATGTAGGAATTGACTTTGGTCAATGTAGGAATTGGGTTTGGTGGTGCTCAAACATTCATATTGTGTGGGAGCTGGGAGCTTCACCTGGAGATATGGTGTAGGTGTTGCTCTGGGTGGGCAGTGCACATAATCTTTGACCTATATCTTACTTTTCACACAAGTACAGTTATCACAGACAATCACAAGGCTGTGTGTTGTTCCATGTATAGATGGTCCCTCTTGTTATCAGCGCTGTGCAGGGGGCTTGTTAAAAAGTTAAAAAAAAAAAAAGAAAAGAAAACATATAAGTGCTATGTAGGTACATGGGTGGTAAGTGCTGCTCCAACCATGTATATAGTGTGTGTTTGGTATGTTGGACCCCTCTGCAGTCAGCATTGATCGACCTCCCTCCCTGGACACTCGATGCAGCATGACCCCTCCAGCAACCAGCCAGTAATTGATCCTGTAGTACTGTTGTGGATTCCCATGGCACACCGACTCTACATGTATGTGTGAGTGTTTCTTCTACATCTTCCTTTGGCTGGGCTTCTAGCAGCACACCCCACCTCGCTAACCTCTCCACTGCATTCAGATTGTATCCAAAGGCCATAGTGATGGGCAAAGTACTAAGCCTGTACTTACATGCATTTATTTTCACCCTTCTCTCACTCTTCTCTTTTTTTATGATTTTTTTTTTTCTCTATTCAGTCTGCAGCACTTATCCGACGCCTGATAAAACCTCTCTCCTTTCGGTCAGGTTTCATTCAGACTGCGGCGTGAGTTCGCCTGGTGATCAAATAGCCCTGTGATTTTATGTAGATGAAAGTAAATCACAGCTCCTCCAAGTTGTTTCAATGCTCCGCCACGCTCGATTGTCTAGCCATTTTGAGCGACTCGCTCACCATAAAAGAGCCTATTTCACTTCCATCCAGTTTGAGACAGACAGAGAAAAGAGGGGTATGCCAAGTGAAAGCCTTGCTTTGGTGGAAGATTAGCAGCTGCCAGGAAGCTTTCAGAAAAAAAAAAAAAAAAACACATTCACACATACACTACATATCCACATACATGGCCAAATCCACACTGTCTCACACACACACTTCTATACGAATGAACACATACATACCCACACTCACACAATCAGATGGTCTCACACACACGCAAAAACTTCACAGAGAAATTGCTCGTCAGAGCAGTTGCAGCTTCTTTCAGCCTCTGTAGCAGTGTATCTGCAATTCAAAGTGCTGTGGGTTTTGCCTCTGCCAAATTACAAGCTCCATTTGCCAGCCTAATTAACGGTTCATAGCATTCAGTGAAATTTATTGCTGCCGCCAGGGCGCATGCCAAACCAAACAGGATAGACCTCACAGATAACCGTAAACTTGGCTGTGGAACCTGACACCTTGAAAAAACAAACTTGTTACAGGGAGTCTGTTTATATACTCCTCTTTCCCTCTGTCTCTCTCTCTCTCTCACTGCCTCTCTTCTCGCTCCACTGTCTCAGCTGACAGTTACTTGACTGTTTCACTTCACGGTCTCCGCGGCGATGGTTGTTAAGAGGGAAAACCCAGACTCACAACCTATGCCTTTTGACCGCAATTCATTGTATGTTTGTCAGCGGGTGCCCTTGTGGTCAATACTGTTTAGATGAAGGGCTGAAATGTGAATCCGGAGGAGAGGACGCAACAGGATAAAGACAAGGCATGAATTTCAACCTAACTCCCAAAAATCACCCAAACAATCTCCTCGGTTTCTTGGGAGCAAAACAAAATCCAGTGGAACATAAACAGCTTGTATATAAACTGACACAACTTGAAAGAGTAAACTCAGACTTTCACAGTGTGACAAGAGTGAAAAGCTCTCCGGTCTTAGTCTGCCACTCGTAATGCACTAATTTCTGACACACATAACTGCACCTTCACACATGTATGATCATTAGAGGTAAAAAAAAAGAAAAACAAAAAAACCACTCTGCCCAGCAACGGGAGGTTCCAATCCAGGGAGCACCAATTGCTTCCTCTGGCGAGCTCCGGCGACAGAGATGCTGAAAAGCGTCCGAAGGGGACCTTTGTCGTGTGGCTTGAGCATTCTGTCAAATTCTTGCGTCATGCAGGCATGACATTGTCTGGCCAGCCTAGTTACATCGTCCTTGGTGCGTCTGTTTCAGACTGCGCAGGAGACAGCAGAACATAGATAAGCATCTCATCAGTGCCTTACAGACATTTTGTTAATTTGTTAATTTAAGTAAAGTGAAGAAAAATGTTGCAATGATTTCTAATTCATGAAAGACGCTTTCTGTTTGGGGGTTTGATTTAAATGCCCGTCCAACTGGTAGCAAGCTAAGCTCAGTCTTGACGAGGCCTTAGTGTTTCAGTTCCAGAATTCCTCTAAATTATCTCCCTTGTATCACCTGTAGTTTTGTTACTGGACCTTCACTATGATCCTCCAGTTCTTTTGGATTAATTTATTGATTTTTGTCCGTGCCCCAGGTAGAGCTTGGTACGGTGTGTGGAACATTTCTTTCTGTAATGTAAACCTTTGTGGTTCAATTGAACAGAAATGCTTATCTGTAGTTCCCTCACAGATCCATTTTCATGTATTCTCTCTTTCTCTCTATCACATACACACACACTCATGCAGTTTCAAGTTGGTCATGGAAGAAAGAGAAACAAATCTTCACGCTCCAAACTCCATGTCCCTCAGTAGATTGCCTCCAAGTTGCACCACATGAGTAACCCTCCGCTCCAGATGTGACAACTACTTTTAGTCTAGAAAGAAAGCAACACAGACAGACAGACAGATTGGCATAGCGAAAGCGTAGAAAAAAAAATTTAGTTTCATGTTTCTGCGCTACTGTTGCAAGTCTTTGGCTCAGTTCTCGTGGGAATGATTTTTTGTTGTAGGTACAATCGGTGTATCAATCAAAGCAAGGTGTAAATGAGACACAAAGGGATGCAAACATTGCTGTGTTGCTTACTGATCGATGGCTTGTTCAAGGAATTAAAAAGAGGAGGCTTGCTTCATTAGCACAAATGTTCTAAATCTCTCACTCTAGCTCCTTTCTGAGAATATCGCCAAAGGGCACAATACCAAAAGAGAAGGGGGAGAGAGAGAGAGAGAGAGAGAGAGAGAGAGAGAGAGAGAGAGAGAGAGAGAGAGAGAGAGAGAGAGAGAGAGAGAGAGAAGAGAAACCTCATAATTGAAACATTTGGGGATTTAAAGTGCATTTACACCAGCCCTTGCTGTCATCCTTTTAAAACTGCAGAACTGAAATGGATTTTGTTTCTTACATTTTTGGGGTGATGCTATTTTCAATGAGGATCTCCTCTCCTTCCTCTTTTTTCACAGCCAAGCGCACTGTCTTACACTAAAACTAAGTCCAAAACTGATCCCTGTAATACCTTCTATGTCTTACAATCGGGCCACATAAAAATAAGATTTTACAGCAGCAACATGTCATTTTCTCCTAAGAGGCTGGCCATTAGTAGAAAAGAAACTGGACCGGGTTTAACTTGTCAGGCGGCTTCAAAGAAGACTGTGTGGGCCTCTCGGAAGCCTCCCCGGCTGATGGAGAATTATTGATTGTGTGTTCAGATATCTTGAGGCGCTGGTGTATAACACTAGGGTTTAAATTCAACCCTAATGCTCAGCTCATGCATAATTTATGTAGTTCCCATCAAAAGGTAGTAGCAATGCAAACTAAAGAGGTCTCAAGAAGCTTTTTGTTGAAAGTTTTCACACATCAACAAGCTCAAGCTTAGTATGATTTTACAGCAATAGGTTTGAATCCATGGAAGAAAAAAAAAAAATATTTACCAACTCAGTGGAGCAGCACTTAACTATTGGCGCAATCTTTTGATCTAGCTGTGAAACATACACCATTATTTATCTTTTATATACGATTTATGTTGAGGAATAGCACCATCACCAAGGAATGGGTCTTACCAACTTATTAATGGAACGTTTTAAATGCATGGTCTATTGCTTTTTGTGGTTAATTTCTCATACATGTGTAATGAGAGTGGTGCAAGTAACACAAACACACAACTGGTGTTATGGGTTATACTATTTTTATGTCCCTTTGCTTTTCAACTCGCATGTAAAACCAACATGCATTAGCTGAATAATGAAAGGACCATTCACATATTGATCTGTCTGTTTGTATTGACCAGTGCTGCTCCGGGCTATACTTTTCCACATGGTAACAACATTTATTTAGATAGAGAGGCACATTTACCTGTAATTACAGAATACAACTGAAAAATGAGCATTGCTTGTAGGAATATTAGAGGCATAAAACCCTTCAGAATTGTCAGTGGTGTCTTCTGTTGCAAAAGTAAGTAGCTGTCAGTTAAGCAGTTGCTATTTCCCATTAGAGATGGCACAGACAGAGGTGGAGGTGTGCAGTAAGGCAGGTCCACATGCCTCTCACTGACAGGACAAGCACAGAAAATTTATCCTCTGTCTGCCTCAGTCAGTTCAGTGGCCGTCCACATTATCTCCTCCTCTGATGTCCTTTTCTGTTTTCTTTCACTTTCAGCAAAAGTAACTGTTGTTCCACATTTATTAGCTCTAACTCTAACAAGAGCCACTCAGTGAAAATATATAAATCACTAACATTCTATAAGGGAGAAGCTTCTCAGTTTTCAAGCATACCATCTACAACAGTATCTTACGGATGAGAAAACATTCCTGCCAGCGCTTTTGTCGATAAAAAAGACTGCAAAGGTGTCTAGATTGGAAGATATCTACCTGCTCTTGACCTTCTACTATAAGGAGATATGCACCTAAGTCTTGGGGTTTTCTGACTGAAACTTTCTTTCTGAAATATTCCTTCTTCCTCATAAGCTGCATACAGTTTGATTTGGGTTAGTGTTTCTCTGACACAGTGGAGTTAACAGTAATGGAAAATCCATACAGTTATATGAAAACTCCAACAAAACTATTTCAAACTGTTGAGCCATGTCGGCTAATAAGGAGAAACCACGTAGACTACTGAATAGTCACAATAGTCAAAACTGGACAGTTATTCTCTTTCAGGACTGTGTAAGAATAATACCTTTCTGCCTTTATTAAAGTAATTCTCAGTACTGTGAAGAGCTTTATGGGGTAAGTGAAAAATAAATCGAGCTGGCAGAACTCTCTTCCTCGGCTGAATGGAAATATATGGCCTCCTTGAAAAGAAGACACCATGCTCTTAAATGATACCTCAAGTGTGGAATACAACATGATAGGCGCACCTTTTAACGTGCTCAGAAACAAACTGATAAGCGAAACGTTCTTGATAAGCATTATCAGCAAAGCAAAACTAAATGTAAAACTCATTTGAAAAATCTGTGAGGAAAATTTCAACTTAATTTAACAGGAAACTACACTCAAGACCGCAGCATAGTGTCAGAAGTGTTTGATAATCACTGTGTGGATAAAACTCCCACTCCCAGCTCACACACACACATTTGTTTTGTAATAGAACCAGCTAATACTAATTTAGCTGCATTCTCTCTTAAGAGCCCAAAGTTGACAGGATTATCAGTTCTCTTAAGACTTATAGGGCCAAAGACATGAAAAGACACTCGGCTTCTTAAGATTGATAAAGAATCACTAATCTGTCCCTTAACCAAGGTTACTACACAGGGAGTTTTCCCACTGCATGAAAGAATGCATTTATTACTCCTGTCCATGAATCAGGGAGTAAAAATAATAATAACTACAGAGTAAATTGTATTCTCACTGTCATGCCCAAAGTTGCTGAGGAAGGAAATCATAGTAGAAAAAGTCTTTCCAGTTAAGTTTAACTAGCTGGGCAAAGGCATGTAAAACCATTCTCAAATCCTTTGGGACAGAATACAAACAAGCTTTTAAGACCTTGAACAAACATTAGAAATTAAAATTTTAGCAAAGTATAATCTTTGAGAAAATTTGATGACACATGAATGCACAATTAGTTTTGATAGTATTAATAATGCTAAAATACTAACGTTAAAATACCCTGGTAGAAAGACAACCGTACTCTTACTGATCCATCCATAAAAGATTTAAGGTTATATAAAACCTAAACGCTACATGTTGTGTGTCTTGTTTTGTCAGCTGTCTTTACATGTATTTTTTTTTCTCCGTACTATGTCCCTGTAGCTCGTACTTTGTAATATCTATTCTTGTCAGCTGTTTGATTGTCCCATGGATAATTAAACCTTTACAGTGACAGTTCTAGGTGTCTTTTAATTAGCTTGTTTTCTGTAAGCTGTTAGCCTACTGCTTGTGTTTATAGTTTCATTTTTCCCTCTGTCCTATATCTATTTATTTTTAATATTTAACATCCACATGCCCTAGGGACTGCAAATGAAACTGGCCATTTGGCTAAATCTGTTACATTTACATCACATAAATTTCAATTAATCTGCATTGCACCTAGATAAATTAAGAATAATACATCCATTAACTGTAGATATGGCTGATGTATTTCTATATGCACCACACCAACTGCTGTGGAAAGCATCTTGATTTCTGAGCTGCCGCTCTTGAATAGCACTTGACACTTTTGATGAGCCTTGTTGAACACAGTCCTCAACATTCATTAATAAATGCCACTGGACATTCGAGTGCATATATTTGCACTGAAAATGTACACTGCATTTAATCATATCATGCTCTAGGGTATATAGGAGGGGGCTGCGAGGCATCAGACAATACAGCCGCATGCAGAAAGACTCAGTTCATACCATAACAGGTGGTGGAACAGGCAAGAGTTTAACTTTTTTTTTTTCTTTTCCCTTTATTCATACGCACTGCTCATTATGCCCTCATGTGTGTCTGGCACAGCAAGAGGCTAGGTTTTGACAGTGCCCGTCCTCATTACTGGCAGGCGAGCACCTGAGAGATGAGATGCATCCTGACACCCAGGGCTGATTCTCACCTCCATTAACACCAGCAGGGGGTCGGCATGATCTGATTACAGGAGGGAATGAATAAGGAACGGAAATGTAGGGAAACAAGAGGGGAGGGCAGGGAGGAGGAAGGAAATGAAGGAGGGAGGAGAGGTGGGGGAGAAAGTGCAGAGCAATGGACATAGGTGATGAAGAAAAGAAGACAGGAAAAGAGGACAGGAAAAGGGTAGAGCGGCAAAGTGGTGAGAAGATGAAGGGGGGCGGTCGGCGATCCTTAGGGTGGTGGTGGGGGGTTGGGGGGGGGGGGCTGATGTCAGCAGCACTTGTCTGGAGTGCATAAGCCAGCAGCCATGGGGCCTAATGATGGAGGTCATTGGTACACAGCTCGGTTAGGGCGACTGGCTGTGATCAATACCACCTGATGAGGTGTCTGAGTTCCCTCTGATGTGCATCAAAATGGAATATGTTTTTCCTCTCCATTTAATCGATGGGAAGAGTGTGAAACTAATTGGGCAAAATTGCAGGGGCATTTATTGATTAATCAAGCAGAAAAACGAGGGGAGCATATCAGGAGCCAGGGCCTCGACATGTGAGGGCAACGACATGGTGTTTTGATTGGTGAAATGAATCGATATCTTGGAATCATTGGCTGGCGCATAAAAGTTGGAGGGGCATAAAATATTTAAAGGCGCCGTGGCAACAGCACCTGCAGATCCTCAGAAAGCTGAATAAAAACAGACTGGCATCAATTTTGAATGCCAGACAGTCACATACTGGAAAGCACTCCTGTGGATGATAGGATTTTTTCCCCTCAGAATGTTATCTTCACTTTCCCATTCTTCTCATGTATACAACATTTTCAATATATAGTCAATGTGGCGTGCTTTAGTATGGAACATGCCTTATAGATTTCTGCATCTTTTCTTCACCATCACAAAAATCTCATGGTGTTGGTCCTGTTTTGCATTGTGGGAATGTGTTTGAGAATGGTTTGTGCATGGTGGAATGTCACAGTGGGGTCCTCTGAAGGACAGGAATTGTGAGTCTATAATCTCTCGTCTCTGTAGCACCGAACCCCCAGGGAGAGTTGGATCAGGCCACTTGATTCAGTCTTTTAGTTCCACTATGGTGCACTATACCATACACCAGTACAAAAGCCATCTCCCTTGTCGAAGAAGATGGAAATAACATCGGTGGGGGAAGGGGGAGGGGGTAGCGATGCCGCCACTACCACCCGTCCACCGATGCGTTCCAGATCAGGAAACATTCATATTTTTCTGCCCTCAGAGCACATTTGTAGCAGCTAAAGGGAACGACAGCCGACCTCACCTCCCCTGTTCACTTCACAGAATATAAAAAAAAGAACAAACAAGACGAGAAACAGTCATCTGTATTAGGAACAATGCTAAAGAGGAAAGAGAGAATCAGGTAAAGAAAAGAAGGGTGGGGGGGGCAGAAAAAGGAATCCTGGAAAGGGCTCGAATTGCCAGATGCTTTTTCCATAAAATGAGACGGAAACAAAATAGAAACCATGATGAAATGAATAGCAAGTGCAATCAGCCAATATCTGATGGTGAGGAAAGAGGCAGGAAGAGAAGGAGAGCGATGTGAAAGCGAGACAGTGTGATTTGAAGAAGGGGTGAAGAGGGAAAATCAACGATGCATACTAAGGTCACTAAAGTGTCAGGGTGGAGGAACACTTAGTAACTTGCACACACACACACAATTTACTTAAGGAGATGTTACCAGTCTGGAGGCTAATAGGAGGGGGTTGATAAGTGTCTGGAACGTGTATTGACCTCTCAGTGGCCTCACTATGCTGTTGATTGCTGGTTGGAGTCAGCAGGGAGGCTAGCGGTCTGGCTCTCGCAGCTCCTGGGCTCTGAATGTCTGTCAGTGGAAAGACTCGAGGCCACATTATTCTGAGTGGAAGTCCATCGGGTCTCGTTGTTTTGACCCACTACAGTCCTGTTTACATACTAATGAGAGATTTACTCTTCACACAACACAGGAGTATTAACATTTCCGTTCACTTGCCCAGGAGTCTGCACGTACAGTAATCCATAAAAAAACTCAGCAATTTGAACATGGGCTGCATATCGTGAAACTCAAATCATCAAGACTGGAACATGTTTATGGATGCAACAGGGTAAAGTTGAAGCAAATCAATAGACTTTAGCTGCTTGTTAGGAGTTTAGCTGGAGAGCTAGAAAGAACTGTCCTATAGTACTTATGTCCAAAATCAATGTATCCAACTCATTTTGACTCAACATCTGTGAACTTTCAGAATTTTCATGGACATTATAAAACACCATCAAACTTAAGAGTGCTTGTGCATCATTTTCCAGTGTACTGGCTCTTGGCCAAGTGCGTGTAATGTCAGATACTAGCCTGAGTTGTGAGGTCAGGCTTGTCTGTATTTGCTTCTCTAATTTTAAGGCTGGCCAAGTTTGTGTGTGTGTGTGTGTGTGTGTGTGTGTGTGTGTGTGTGTGTGTGTGTGTGTGTGTGTGTGTGTGTGTGTGTGTGTGTGTGTGTGTGTGTGTGTGTGTGTGTGTATTTTTTTGACCACCTTGCATGCAGGATACAAAAGGCCCAACTCATATGATTAGACCGCATGATTAAAATTACTCTACAAAAATATCGATGGGCAGTGGTGTATACAGACCCACTGTGACTCTCACAATTCACATCCAATGCCAACATGGCATGTGGCATCCAATGCAGGAAGTGTGTGCCCTTTACATGGTGAGACAACAAGTATAATGTTTGCTTTTTTATTAACTTTAACCTTTCTCTAACTTTAACCAAGTGTTTTGCTGACCTTACTGTAACCATACTCAAATCTTAATCAAGGGTTTTATATCTCAGACTAGTTTACTTGCCACAATCATGATCTTTGCCTAACCTTAACCATCAGCAGTAAGCAGTATGGTTGCTATGCAAACATGTTATAAAATGTGAAATATTCTGTGGTGCAAAGGAGACAACAAAACGTTGATAAACTGGCCTTCAGTCATTCACTGTCATTATAATATGTCACTGGCAAAATTCTCGAGAGGCACTTGTTTATTGCATCACTAGTTAAAGTTTGATTGGTATGCAGTAAGAATTGAGGGAAAATCCTTAAACTGTTCAACAACAATCCACAGTGGTGCCTAAACCCATCAGGATCAGATAAGACAAAGATGTTTTAGCCATTACACACAGGATAAAGTGATTTAATGTTGCTAAGGGTTTGTGTGGTCGGCTAATTTCATCAGTTGAAAGCACAGATGCACCAGTTGTGACATATGGAAAAAAGAAAATCCAGTTATCAATTTCATGCTCTGCGTATACAGGTCATTTGTAGTTTTTTTTAATAAAGAGCAGCTTGGGTTATTCCAGGTTTGAACACGGAGACCAGTCAAGAGCCAAGGAAGAGCTTTAACCCGAACGGTGTCGAACACTCTCGGACACTTTATTTGACAATCCCTGTGTTACAGTGACTAACTCTGCCTCATGTCTGACAGGTAAGCAAGCTCTCAGAGCAGCCTCCAGCAAATCTCTGAACACTGGGAACTCAGGTTTTAGCAGGGCAATGGGGATGTAGACAGAGGGACTAGAAAGGCAGACCTGCATTTACAACCTGTTTGGGATTTGGCTATTGCACCGTGACTAACACCCCTGCTGTACCACATATGCTGCTGAATTTTAAGTCTGGCATACTGCAGGAGGTACAGGGTTAGCAAGACCAGAGAACAAATGCCATCTGTTAAATAAACAAACACAAAATATCTCCCCATCATTTTCCATGGAGGAGGAAAACTTTTCAATCCCTGAAATGAATGCATACCATTACGCCTCAACTCCAGACGGCCAATTATGTTTTATTTTGGCACTTAAAGTTTGTGAAGGAGTGCTGGATATTGCCCATAATATATACACAAGCAGGCTGCCGCCACAGGACCGCTGCTTAAACTGGCCCCCTGGGGGTCCTGAGGTGGGGACGGAAGGTACCACCGAACGGAGACAGCCACCTGCATGTGTCTGCACATAGTGTATGTGTGCCAATTACTCACTGACAGACAGAGAGAGGAGCCTGACAGGCCATCGCCGTTTGGCAGATGCCACGCATAAATGCTTCGCACCAGCTTGACGTCAACGGACGGGGCTCAGATGAGGCCTTGGTCTGACAGCTCAGTTGGACCAGGGCCAAGAAGGAAAATATAGGAGTCATGGCAGCGGTGAGAGGAGGGTGTTAGGGGCAAGCCAGGGGAGGGGTAGTGGGCGGATTAATATTACATTCATCTGTCTAAAGAGTGTGACAGGAGTATGACAAGCAGCATATGAATATTGGGAGAAAGTTTGTTGCGCTGTCTCAGTGTTTTGAATGTTAACTATTTATGAAGTAGGCAGTATGAGGAGGGGATTTTAGCGTTTGCCCAAGGCTATGTGGTAGCTCAGTGTTTTAAATTTGTATTTTCTCTAAACCTGGCAGTTGTCATACAAGCTAAGAATAAACCGAGCAGCAAAATAATGAAGCACATCCAACCCCCCCCACACACACACCCTTACACAGGCACACTCTACATCCTTCTCTGTCTGTCCATCTGTTTTTTTCCCTCTGTTTTGACTACCCCCCTCTCTTTCTTTTCCTCTCTTCCATACGTCGTATAGAATTCATGGTTAAAAACAGTCAGACATGGTCATAAATTTGCTCATTGTATCCTGCCATTGTTATGTAGATGAGCAGGAATTCTGAAGGCAGCAACTGTATCCTTTTAGTTACAGTATCACCAGCACTAACAGACACGCTGCTGATAGTTTCATGGCTGTAAAGACAATGCGATAGTATGATTCCAGCCCAAATATGATTCTAAGGGAAGAAATCTTTTTTTTTTTTCTAGGGAAAAGTTATTTCTTTTTAAAGCAGTTTCCCTTCATTTGTATTTTTTTCATAGCACGTCATAGCACGTAAATGGCATTACAGGCCTGCGGATGTACTTTAAATTCCAGTTCTAAATTCATGTTGTGTGATAGTGAGAGAAAAGTGAGTGTAAAGGAGCCTCAGACAGGCAGACAGGGTCTTTGTTCAGGGTTCAGTTATTAAGCAATGCCACTGTCAGGTCCAAAAGAGAGATTCAACAGAGTGACACAGAGAGAGTTTTTCCTAAATAAAAGGGATCTCCAGAGTGAATCCACAACGGCATGTGCAGTGGTATGATTGGATGGAATAGAGGAGAGGGAATGGATAAGCATTCTTATCCTCAAGGCGCTTCTATATGCCAGTGTGTTGGACAGTGTGCATGTGTGAACAGTGTGTTTGTGTGTGATTTCAAAGCTGGAAGAATGAGAGGGTCTCCCCTGTGACACTGGCCACCTCTGTCATTCATGTTTCATATATGACATGATTACAAACCAACATAAAAGGCACACAAATTCACAAACGCACACCCACATGTAACAATGAGCCTGGCCACTGCTTTGTCTGCATGTCAGTAGCTTGATTCTCCCAGAAGCGCGGATGGGTTTGCGTGACACCATCACAGTATCCCAGGATCCCCGCAGGCAGCCTTGGGACAAGAAGCTCATCATCGCTCATCGCACTCCCAGGTGAATGGCAGGGGTCACACTGTGATGAGGAGGAAAGGGTGGAGGAGAGGCAACAGACCTCAGGCCTATTGTGGAGATTGAGAAATATCCACATCTGCCACAGTGGCCACTCAGACAGACAGGGTATAACACACACACAAAAATGCATACACACGCACACAGCAGAGAAAGCTACTCAGATGGGCAGTTCTGTCACCAGCGATTACCCTCCTGCCACTCTGACATGGAGAGATTGGGGCCATATGAACGCCTCTGTAGCCCTAAGCGATGTTTAGGGGCAGGAGTTAGAGAGATCCGCCAGTCGCTGCTTATGAGGGGTCATAATCAGATGTGAAAGCTGTCTTGTACGCTTACAGGCAGCATTGTGGCGAAAAGCACCGCTCGCTGTAATATTGATGCAGTTTTTCAGCGGGTTGCATTAAGAGGATGGGAGAAAATTGGAAACACATTAGCAACACCTGATAGCTTTGAATTTCAGGTTCAAGGATTCTGAACTTGTCCCACTCAAACAGAGGGGCGCAGAATGTTAATCATTCAGCAGGATTATCATCCCAGTGGGCAAATGATGGAAGGAAAGAAACAAAATCAGAGCACTGGTGACTGCATAAAGAGATAGCGGCTTTAGTAAACATGTCCTGTGCTACTGAGCTGAATACTGCATGAAAATAATGGCCTTTAGTCTGTCCTCCCACCAAAAAAAAAGGAAAAAAAAAAAAAAGAAAAAGATAATGCAACATATTTTGCTCTCATCAGGTATGCAACAAAAACCGTATTTTCCATTTCCCCTGTGGTTTTGACATAAAAATCTGCAGACTGTGGAACGGGATGGGATGTTTTGTTTTTCTTGCTTCTTTCCCATGAGTCATCACAGTGGAAATAATTTATTAACTAGATGCCGTGTTGGCTGGTCAGTTGGAGCTCTGTAATAGGTTGGGGGAGGTGGGGGGGGGGGGGGGGGGGGGGGTACTTGTGCAACCTTAGATTTATTTGATGCCACTCTCAGGTTTTCCAATCTAGTGCTTCTTGATGGTTCCAGCGCTCACATATAGAAGGGCTGAAAATAGCGGAGAGCACATCTCCGGATGAAAGGTGCCTCAAGGGTGGCTATCAGGACTGAGGAACACAAAGTAAGCACCTCACTCACATGCACAGTCCAACCCTCAGGGTCTTTGGGAGTGATGAGAACTGACAGTGGTTTGTGTGCAATGACTACTTCTGTGTTTGTGATCCACAGCTACTGGGCAGTCTTCTCTACAAACCTCCAGCATCCACCGCTGACAACATGAGCCAAAAGATCTTTCTGAATCACAGAGCAAGTACTTTCTTTGTCTAAATCAACACACAGGGGACAGTGTACTGTACCAAACAAACACCCAAGCTTCCAAAATGTTGCATCTGCAAATTGTCAGTGGTGGTTATAGTTGAAAAGCTGGACGCAATCAATTATAGCAGTTAAAAATATGTTCTGAGAGATTTAAAGGGCCATAGCAAGGTACGTACATCTTAACCGGCATGCATAATTAATATGTGCATTAGACACTAAACAATGGTTAATGATTTCAAAGTGCTGACCAGTAAAATTGCATGCATTTAAGGATGTCAGACGAAGGTCTAGGCACTGTAATTTTGAATGCACCTTCGCCTCTCCTCCGTGAGTGTGTGAGATGTGTTCATGTCAGAGTAATGGGTCACCATATACATAAATTATGAGAAAGCTCTCCCTTTTTACATTTCATGCAAATCACTTGAAGTACAGTAAATATGTAAGTACTTAAATTGTTCACAGTCTGAAATGTGAATGTAAAAATTGCATGCAAATATTAGTTAACTTTTATGTTGTTGCAATTTTCACCTTAACTCTTCACGTCTCATTAGGGCACCCATGAGTATGTGGCTTGCACTGTAATGACTATGAAAAATCATATCAATTAATGACACATCACTGTCATTAATTCATATATGCAAATGCCACGTACAATACCCATCATTTCAAATAGCTTGAAATGATAAATTCATCCCTATAATTATGGTGATGATTCAAGTCAATGAGCAAACAAATTTCATTAATGGATTAAAAGCTAAAAATGGTCTGTTATCCAGCACTTAGAGGGAGGGGATTAGCCAGCAACCATATTAGACTTATCTTCATATGCAAATGAAAATGATTAGCAATCACTGGTTCTCCTGAAAGCAACGGCGGCAAATAAAGAAAGTTACTGAGGTTGAAACAATAATGTTAACTACTGGAGAGAAATTAGTTATGTTTTTAACTACGAGGTACAGTCAATCAAATGCTAATGTTTGTATTCCCGCTGATTTATAACTTGTTAGGTGAATTGGAACAAAAGAGAGCAAAGCTTAACACAACGCAGAACAACACAGCTAAAAAATGCTGCTGCTGGGAATCCAACAGAAATAACTACAGAGTGATAAACTATCTCTGCAACAGGGGACTGTGAGACAATGGGTATTTTTTGGCACAAATGACTGCATCAGTGCCATGCATCTTTGGACCATTTTCTATTGGCATTCCACTTATATTGGCTCCCGAAATGGCCTTTGATGCCTGCCTGAGCTTGTATTTAGATCTCTGTGCCTGTCGGCGGTGGCTGCTGCTGCTGCTGCTGCTCTTAGCATCAAAATGCAGCACTTCCTCTCAGTGGAGCCAGGCAGCTGATAGCCCTTATCTCATCTCCAGCAGCATTAGCTGTTGGGCTGGGGGCACACTGTACCTTCCCGGTCCTTCCAGCTCTCTAACAACGCTTTCTCTCTGGGTGAATGGTCTCTGAGGGCTCAATTTAGACTGTGGATGGTCACCCCTGCCTCAGATTAATGTTGGAGCGCTGGGCCAATTCACAAGGATTTGCTCTGGCATGTTCAGTAGGCTGTGTTAAAGGTCTTGGAGAAACAAACTCTGACACGCATGTAATGGCTATACAACTGGATTCACTTGCATGAACAGCCTAGTGGTCACTTCAACACTTCAATATTGGAATCCGAGATATCCTCAGATCTATCTGGCAGGTTCAAATCTGTCTTCCTTTAAATTGGTTGTGCAGACACTGTTGTTAATCTTGAATTCATGAAGGAAAGCCTGAACGAAACCCTAATCCCTTGCCTCGTTATAAAAACATTATGGCACAAATTATCTACAGTATTAGGGCATGGTGGAAGTTCTTTTTATCTCCAGGGGTCCAAAAGTGCTTTGACTGACTGAGCCAGAGTAAGAAAAACACACACACTCACCCCAGGAGGACTTGCATTGACTACTTGTCAAAGTTTCTTAGTGCTGCCAGCTCTAGGCCAGCTGCTCTGATGCAAGCACCTCTACCTTATCACCCACATTCTGCTGGGAAGAACCAGTACAGCATGGAGAAAACACTTCCCTTCCACAGATGACTGAAAAGGATCAAGCAAAATGGGAAGAACTCACATCACAAATATAAAATCAAACACTTCTGGCAAATCATTGTATGAGGGATTAATAGATATTCCCTGATTTTGTGGACTGCAAGTTAATGTCCTCACTTAGATTCCCACATGTGGATGGAATGTTTTTTTTTCATCCAAGGATTTTCTTATTTTTCCATATAAAAAGGTATATTAGGTTTCGGTAAATTAACGTATACAGAGATAATTACTCATTTAATGAAATGGAAGGAAACTGTGACATGGGATGAGCTCCACTGACTCTACTTAAAAGAAACTGCACACAAACCCTTGCAGTCACTCCCTATTTATTTACCAAATACTTTTATGTCAAATCAAAGCAAAGGAGAGGGCAAGCAATAGCAGTTAATCCAAACATGCTATGCCTACATCTGATCTACTCTGCAAAACCAGTCATACAAAACTAAAACTCCAAAACCTCTGTGGATCTAAAAACTTTGTAGAGCTTTCATTGTATAAAAGGAGATATCACCGTTAAAGTCAGAGTAAAAGTCATGAAACCACTTAAACATTACACGTTTAATTTTTTTTTTCTTTTACCATATAACTAAGTGTAACATGCTCCAAAGCAGTGTTTGACAGATGAAACTAAAATTACTGATGCTCTCACATTCTAAAATCCTATTACTATGAAAGCCTCTTATAATTGAGTTAGAAATTTCACAGTCTATTACTAATCATGCACTGCGAACATGTTCAAAGTCAGTTTCCATGTCAGACACTGTCTAATCCCTCCTTTTAATGTATCCGATCCAACGGTCCCCTTCATTAGGGTGCCTATAGGTTCCCTCTTCCTCTCTGTGCTATAATGAAAGGAGAGTGTATGAAATAGGGATGGAGAGAGTGTTTGCTCTGGAGAGAAACAGCAAAGTTTTTTTTTCTCTCTTTAGACTGTCCTTATTAGGGCTTTGCTTTCCAAAGCAAGGTCAGAGCATCTACCAACTTTCAGCTTTATTAGCCTTGGGCTTGTCCTCAGGCTCTAAGTGGCTCTCACGTAACACCATAGAATACAACCTCTGATTGTGCCTTATGTCTCACTCTCTCTTTCTTTTCATGTTACGCATTGGAGTTTTCTCTCTCTCCACCTCATCCTCCTTACTGTTGCTTTCTGTATTGAAGTTTTCCTGCAGCTTGCCTCTTGTCTCCACCCAAGCAGCAGCATGGCTTCCCTCTCCTCCAATCCTCCTCATTAGATTCTCCCTGGATAACCTGAGAAAAGAGCTCCTCTGTCTTCTTCTCCTCTCCATCATAGCCTCTGCCACCCCAACCACAGGATTCATCTGCTGGCGACGAGTGACCTTTGACACCAGCGCCTCGCAGGCAGGATTACCATCGAGTCTGGCTCATGCTTTGTTCCTGGTAGCCGAGGGAGCAGAGAGGGTCTTTAATGAAATTCAAACTTTGGGCATGAGGAGCCATAGACATCTGAGGACCTTACTTCCCCTCACCTCAGTTGCAATGTGTGAAGATCAAAAAAAAAAAAACTTGAGCCAAGCTGCATAGAGGAATGTTGCTCCACTCTGTGAATGCACAATGATGATGAGAAACAATGGGAGGTTTAGGTGAGGACCAAGGGTTTTTGAAGGACTCAAATATCCTTGCAAGTGCTGTCAATTACTGTTCCATTTTCTCTTGCTGGTGGCAGCCAGAAGGCTTAAAACGATAAACAGTTAGGCTGAATTAAAAAAATTAAAAATAAAAATAAAATAAGATACAAGGGGCATAAAATAAGTCATTGTACGTAGTATAACTTAACATCTCTCTCCCCCTCTCTCATTTTCATTTAGTGCTTTGGGAAATGTACCAAGCTGGTAAGGCCACTGGGTTTATCAGTCTGTCAGGCACATCTGTGAAGCCATCCATCTCCTCACTTGAGGTGCAGAGCCATAATAACTGTGGATTCCATATGTTTCCCTTCCTTTCCAGATTGTGTCAAGAAAGTTTAAGTGTTTTCATTTCCACACAGTTCATCTCTTTGCAACACTGCAGGTGCAGGCTTAACTCAACATGAGGCGCACGCGGAGAGCAGCATAGCGTGCAGTCTATTGGAAAATCATATCCCAAACTAGTGCAATTTCCTTAAATTTCCCCTGCTGTTCATATACTATGTTAAGAAACTTATTTTTTTATGATGGCAAATATATTTATGTCACACCGTTTAAAGAGGCATGTGCTGTTAGTCACTGATATACTGCAAGAGATCCCTTTTAATAGTAAACCATAATCATACTAAATTCACATTTCATCGCACACTGTAAGCATCTACAATTAGAGTGTGCAACTCAATCCCTACAGCTGGCCTAGGCACTAACTATAAGACCTGTGTGAAATGTGTGATAATATTTTTCTATTGGAATTGTGGTTGGAAAATGTACAGAGAAAAAATCCTTGCCATGGTAACAGCTGTTGGGATTATGGTGCCTGCTGCACTGAGATCTGTCAAGGGGTCTCAGAGAGCTGGGGATCAGTAGACATGAAATTCCCAAATCTAAGAAATTGGTGAGCCACAAGTATAAATCATCATATGACTGTCGCACATTTAGAAAATCTGACAAAACACACGTCAGCCATGAAAGTGTAGATTCTGTTTCATATAAATTTATAGCCACACTAATCAACACACTAAGTCAAAAATATTACTGTCTCTACTGCAGACATACTGTACAAGGGATGATTTTTCCTGAAAACAAATTTTGCAAATCACTCCTTCCGTCTTTCCATTGCACTGTCAGAAAACAGTATATTTATAAGAAAACAGAAAAAAGAAGCCAGATAAGCTCTTTCATACAATATATTGAAATGAGACTCCAAATTCTCAAAAAAAAAAAAAAAAGAAAGAAAAGAAAGAAAAAGAAAAACAAAATCCTGGAGGCCTCATCAATCATCAGGGAGGGGGCTCCATAGCTTGAAGCCCTGCTCTGGTTTTGTCATTGACGAAAAATGGCTTTCCATAGAAAAATGAGCAAGATCACACGCACGCACACACTCCGGTCCTGTATTGATTTTTATGGTGGATGGTGGGGATGGTGGGTAGTGGAGGCAATGCTCTCAGAGCAGATGTCTAATGGTGTTTAGAGACTCTCCACTTTATCAAGCCAGGCCAGCACTGACAGTTAGATGCTGGAGGGCAATTAAAATTAAAGCCTGCCTGATTAGAATATCATATTCATCTGGATGGTAATTACTATGTCTGGCTCCGTATAAATAATTAATTATGCAAAACCCATGCAGCTGCCACTGGCTAGAGTTAACTGACTTTCTGTCAACGTCTCACAGTTCTAGAAAGGATAAAGAGATTTGGGAAATAAGCTCTTTAGCCGCTATCTGGAAGCCCGCTGGGGTGTGCATGCAGCGCCCATTGAAACAGTGGCAGCCTGCCCTCTGTGTGCAGGTGGCTTCACCCAGACATTGTGGGGTTTCCTTTTGAAGATGTATTTAGTTTAAAAAGAAAACACTCTCTTTAAGGACATCCTCTCTCTTGTCCCTTCTGACTCTTTAGCTCACACCCCGCTCCCATCTCGCTTTGTGTGACATGGTCTGTCTCTCTATTATTTATCTTCTTGAAAAATTAGCACTCATGCACTCTAGGACATGATTTTCTAGTCTTTCTTTTTTACTGTTACCACAACATTAAGTGGAGACTCAGTAATTAGTCTGCATTCGTAATTAGTCTGCATTTCCTGCCATCTCGTTAAAATTCACTGACGTTGGATTGCATCATCTCTGTCTATGTGCACTGACATTTTTAAGCTTGTTAAATCAACTTATGTGATCTTACTTTGTTAATATGACAGATGATTACGGACTATGTTATACTGCTGTATGCCATTTTTAGAGTTGTGCATTGCCAGCTTAGGAAATAACTCTATATTAAACTTAGCTGCCAGTTTATTAGGTACACCCAGTCAAAACAGTCAGTCTGTTTCTAATATTTTTTGCCCCCATTCACATCAATAAGTGTAGACACATATTAGAAACATCTATTATAGCATCGTATAATACAATACAATTCAACAGCTCCTCAAACTACAGTTTTCAAAATGAACTTAAGGTTGACTCAACACATCCAGTTGAAACCAGTTTAAACAATAACTGGAGATGTAACTTCCATGACAGTAGGATTTATGACAGGACAGTTGTCTTTGACTGCAGTCTCCAGACTGAGAAAACAGAGGAAATGATTGAGAAGCTCTAGTCATAGTTGAGTATTTTTAGCTATGCTTGCATTATGGCTCTAAGTGTTGGTTTGCCTGTTAGCAACTGTTAGCATCATACCCACTGTACTTAACATTGGCACATTAACATTATGACTGTGAGCATGTCAGCATGCTGATGTTTGCATTTAGCCTAAAGCACCGCTTTGCCTAAGTACAGTGTCACAGAACCACTAACATGACTGCAGACCCTTGGCTGTTAGAGAATATTTAGGTCCTACATTACTAGTAGGAAATTAATTTTCAAATGAAATAATCTCTTCTGACAGATGTATATACTATGAATATATGAACAAAATCCAACTTTAAAAAAATGATTTATGCTGGTTTTCCTAGATTACCTCAGTATAATCCTGTTCAGACTGTTCAGCCATATGATTAGCAGAAAACCACCCCAAAAAATATAGTTCTACCATCCAACCATCTCTTAAATATAACAAGGTGAAATTGCCAGAGTATCTTGTGTCAGAGGAGGTAATTAAAAACACCAGTGGTGGAAAGAGGAGTGGGATGGTTCGTGGAAAAAGAAGATGAGAGCCACAGGTACAGCACAATACATCCAGAGCATTCTATTCTTATTAAAATTTCTAATCACGCAAATATAAACAATTAGCAAATGTTTAATAAGTGAAGCTGAAATCATGTTCTTAGTGTACACTTCATTACTGTGACCTTCTCCAAAGACATCCATAGCTCACAAATTAGCTTCATGCTGTTAAGGACGTTAATATGGTAATCAAATGCAGAAGGTTATATAAGCAGTGAAGGTTATTCCATTTCATGTGGGAGAATGTGGGAAAGGAAATTGAAAACAGAGCAAAAAGACCTCAAGATCTCTTAGTGTATTTATCAACCTTTACATGTCTCCTCGCTTACTCGTTCACATGCCCTCACACTGCATTTAACCAAAGTTAATTGTAACATTATGCAAAAGGAGCAATGCTGACAAGCTAGAAAAGTTAGAAACAGAGAAGCCTACCATGCTGCACAAATCATGTGATAAACAGTGAGCACTTACGAACTCTGCGCTCCAAACTTTTCTGAAACCAGATTCTGTTGGGTGGGAGTCTGTGGAGCATTACCCTGAAACCACAATTACAGCTTGGGGACCAAGTCTGCTTCCCTGTCTGGAGAAAATCTCCACATTTAGAGCAGCTGTGGATCCACATGAATCATACCTGCAGCTTCCTTTTACAGCAAACATAACCTGATTCGAAAGAAAATGCGAGACAAGCATGAGACTTTGTGTTTCAGACCTGCTTTTCCATGAGTATGCATTGAGGAACCGGTGCTGTGTGTTCTCTGTTGTTTTAAAAATGTGGCTATTGATTTTAAGGTTCCAGTGACCACTGGGATAAGGTAGCTAATTATGTTCAACAATGTTTTACTTGATGTATGCATGTTTTCCCTCTTAGCCTCGAGGACTCTGTGGTGAGAGATGACTTGCTACATGCATTCTTTGATAATCTTTTCACAGTGGGAGGTTTGGTGATTATGGAGATCTCAAGGCTGAAGCTGTGGGATATAAGCTCCAAATGAACATCGTGAACAACTGGCTTGAAGACAATGCCCAAGTGGCTTGCGAAAAAGTTATGAATTTAAATCAAATAATGACATAAAATTCTTGATTTAATATTTTGGTTTACAGTTTGTAAAAGTTGGATTCAGTTGCTGAATGCAGGACAACAAAACCACAACTTAATCAGATAAGTGGCTCAAGAATGAATAGATGGAAGAAAATTGTTTAGCAAGAAGGACATAAATCTGTTTCTAACATCTGAATATCAAAACAGAACGTTAATCATGCACACTTTGCAATTTGAGCCAAGAGAATTTTGCCAAAAGTATTGTTGAGTCAACAGACATGTATAGAAAATCGGCAAATCACTGAACTACCAACCAGAAAATCAGTCAATATTGTCTTTCCTGTGCTCTCAATTCTAATGTAAAACAGCTCCAGGATGGCAGCCCGCAGCTCCATCCTGGCCTCCACAAACACTTCTGGAGGGGCACCTGGCGTTGCTGGCACACTGGACCTCACCATGGGGAAGGAGGGTGAGGTTTTGGCTCAGACTCTGGGCTTCTGTTTGCAAGGTCACAGCTGCCTCACTGGTGGCCCCCACTGCCTCGTCTGGCACTGATGCAGTGTGTGTCCTCCGCTGCCATCCCACAGGAGGCAAAGCATCCCAACTTCCTTGTGATGGCAGTTTCAGACAGCGTGTTAGCACATGTCATCAACACAGCACACAGTCGTTTCCTCTGAGGGGGCTATTCTGTGCCAGTAGGGGGAAAGGATTACATGCAAAGGTGAAGAACTGGACTTGCAGCATAGAGATGTATCCTACGCATCAGACAGACACAGGTCTGGATCTGTTTATTCAGCCGCAGTGTTCGCAGAGTAATAGATTCTGGGACGAAAACACCACCTTCATATCTCTCAGACATCCACAAAAAAAGAGAAATAGGTATCCACAAACACAGACACAACAGCTGCTGATAATAAGGTGTGTCATCTAGCTTTGCCCAGAATAAGACGAATGACAGTTATGTGCTCAGAGTATAAATGAAGTTCCCAATACTTTTCCTTTTTTAATATCACTGCTATCTTTGGGCTCGGCTCGGCACCTGCTGTGGGCAGATATCGACTGGAGGAAAAGGAAAAGGGGTAGGTGGGAGGGTGGGGAGGGGGTTAGGTGCTGGAGGACCATGGCAACCGTCCACAGAGCACTTCCCCGCTCCTTTGACTGGATGTTGAAAGGCGTGATTCCAGCCAGGAGGGGGTTCGGGGAGTGTGTTGGGAGGTTGTCTGAAGACTTAGGAAGAAAAGCTCAGGGAAAATAAATCAAGACTGTTTCATGTAAGATACGAGATTTGCATTGAGTCTTTTCAAATGAGCCCCTTTATGTTTGAAAATGACTGACAGTCATAATAGCTGGTCGACTCATGGAAACACAAGAATGGAAACGGGCAGGGAGCCAAATCCAGTTTCCTCATGAAAACACAGCCTTCAAAACAAAGCAAAGAGCACCAGACCAGCTGATTTCAGTTTAGCACAGCTCATAATATGGAAAAACTGGGAGCCCTTCCTGTCCATAATTGCTACACATCCAGAGTTAAAGAAAAACAAGAAATATGTTTTTGTTGCCCTAAGTGAAATAGTTTGAAGTGCAGGAGCCTCCCTACTAACAAGCCTGTAAATTAGCCACAAGGACAAGGAGATTGAGAGAGAGGGAGACAGAGTAACTGGTGCTTGTTGGAGGGGAAAAAAAAAACATACTAGTGAACCATACAGGCACATGAGTAAACCGCTGCTGAAAATCTAAGACAAATGCACATTCCTCACATATGGCCACACTTTAAATTGCAGCTGTGTATTTTCGCTTGTGGTGTTACGCCTAAATGTAAAGAAAAGCCATAGATGTGTTTACCAGTGTGTCTGTGTGTGTGTGTGTGCATTGTGTTGCTTGTATCTGAACATATACTGTATTTTACAAGCACACAATCACCCACAACAGAAACTTTGATGCACTATATACAGTGTAGAGTCACCAGACTGTGACCACTATTACTCAGGCAGAGCCCCGTGGATACGGTGTTTCATTCACATGGTGTTGATTCCAATTACACCAGCACCAAAATGTTCAAGATACACAGAAGAACCATGCATTTGCAAACAGTCTGTGTTGTAATTTGATGCCTCTGGAGGGATGTGTTGTTGGTAACATCATCCTGTTGTAGTGTCAGATCAGGTTGAGGCAAAGGGAACATTCAATTTCCAGCTGCAGGAACGGGCAACATATAACCGCCACAATACATTGTGTTTCATCACCAAACTCCGTGAGGTGTTGCAGGAAAAATGAAACGGGAACAGTCCTGCTAATTGAAGCGGTCACGCTTCCTGGTTTCCATTAGGATAATTGGCATATCTATTTAGGACATACATATTTTGTAGAAACATGTGCAACTGAGCCATAAATGACGTATGAAAGCAATATAACATGCCACAGTCAACAGTTACTAAGCCATCAGTTCAAAAAAAGCCTTTTTTTTAATGTGTTGCCCAACCTATTTAACTGATTATCTGCAACCTGACCAGGGCCTTCGCTACCACTGAGCTGTCCTTTGCAATATTTCTGGGAATTTCGGGATTTTAGCAAACTGAACCACCGTTTATATGTACAGTAGATAGTTACACATGGTGTGTTCCCGGTACTTTTAGACTTAATAAGCTCTGTTTAAACGGAGTAATCACAAGGTGCTAGGGCATGAGTAAAAGGGCAATTATCAAAAAACAAAAAGTATTGTGAAAACAAAAATTAATAATGTAATGGGACAAAGTAAAACAATAAAGATGGAGTTAATATTAACTACACACAACATCAGAGTATATGAAGCTTTTCTCAATAAATGGGTGATATCAGTTTAGATTTTACACAATTACAGAATAATCCTGTAATTGTTATCAGTGTAGTATCCAGTACAAAGATGTAACTAATGAATGTAACATGAGTTGCCCGTGCCAGGGTCCTGCTATTGTGCATGGTGACTCGAACACCTAAATGGAATACAGCCATTATTATTACTCTTATTAGTTACACCTGTGCTTCTCCTGCTATGAAGTTTAAGTCTAAATGCGCTGTGAGAAAGGCCTTTAATGCCAAGGTTCAACTTCAAACGCTACTATTTGGAAAGACATAGGGTGGTTTAAATGTAAAACCATGAATCAGGGCTGGAAAATTCAAAAACACATGCTTCATCTTAAATTTTATGTTTCAGCTATGTAAAGCTGTAGAGGAATTAAGCAAGAAGTGCCCCACGTGCAGGTATAATGCAGTTCTTAATTGTTTCCTCTGCAGGACGCAGTAGTGCCATCTCAAACCTGACATTTTACCAAATGATTTTTCAAAAGTTCTGTAATGTGTTTCTGCTCCCTCCGAGATATCCGATGTCTCTCAAGTTAATTTCTAAACACCTTTACTGCCAGTTCCAGTTAGCTGGCACGCACTGAAGCATCTTGGCTCATTCCTGCATTCCTTGAACACTCGGTGGAGATTTCCCACCAGCAGTCACCTGATGTTGGTGGTCTAATGGTCGGGATGACCCTGTGGAAATGGGCGTGATGCCACCCTGGATGGTTCCCATCTGCTGCGTACAGGGTGCAGAGCATTATCTAGTGGTGCCCTTGAACAGAAATGGCTTCAAACAAACTCTGTAAACAAGGATAGGGATAAACAGGAAGACTGAGGACTGGGTGGAAGCAAGGTTTTAAGCGAACATGATCCAAACATGAAGATGCATATGCACGACCACGCAAGCAGCACAATTCACATCCTGCTGACGATTTAACATCATTGTGCTGATCGACATTTGGTGGCAGTTATGCACCAACAAATGCAGCAATGTGCCAACGAAGGCAGTAAAGAGGAATCAAGCAACAATGGACGTAAACAACTTTCAATTTTAAATATTAAAAAATGTGCTTTGCTAATGTTTTATGAAAAAAATGTGTTCAACGGGTTTGTTAGACTTTGAGGATACATAGAGTGCATATTGGTGAGAAATACTGATTGCAGACTGCATTTTTTATAGGCTATGATTTCTGATTTTGCACTCTTTATGTCAGCTCATATGCACAAGGTGGTCGCTGGTCCGATTGTTATATTAGGAGATGGATGAAAGCAGCTGGACTGTATGGACCAGCAAACCAAAACAACCATCTGAAAGCAGCTGAAGACACATCGAGCTGTTGTTGAGATTCACAACTAAAGATTCCCACATTACGGGAGTCCTTTCATTTGATGCTAATTTAAAAATATTTCTCAACAAAGCTTTAAAAGCAGCATTTCGAAATTATTTTCAGAAGCAGGTTGAGGAACAGGTGAAAAGATTAAGATGAATCAATGGCCTTGGTTTGTACAGCATTGTGGGAAATCCAGCCATTCTACCCACATTCAAGCTGTAGCATGGTTATTCATTACTTTTCAGGATGACAGTTTGACAATTTCTTTTGAGAACTAAGCAGTGAGAAAGGTATGCTGTTAGTTTGTGACTAAAAAGGAATATTGGTCTCTGTGCTATGGTAGAAACCATTTAAATGAAATGTAGGTTAGAGGTGATCCGCATGAAATGACAGCTTCATGAAGCAGTCTATCAAAAATAACATCACCCACGCTCAAAAATATTCAAAACCAGGCCTTGTGGTTTAATTGTTTACATAATTTGGCAGAGTTCAGCCTTTTCTTTAAGCAACTGTACCATCGCTGCCTAAGACTCTCATTGTGCTGGTTGGATATACTATTCTTTTCTCTTCTTTCCTCACATGTGGAGGCAGCTATCTGAAGCGTCCACGCCAGTGGATTATCCCACTAACCACCAATCCTTTTGCAACAGTTGAGAGGATGAGAGCGCCTGTTGGATCACCTCCAGGGCCTGCTGGTGCCTCTTCTTCAACTCCCCTTCCAGAGCAGCTCCAGGCTGAGGCCCGAATCCACCATCTCATCATCCACTCTGTGCCATCTCTCTGTCCAGGCCACGCCCCAGCAGCGACTGGCACAGGCAGTGTTCTGAAGCCTTCTGTAGGCTGAAGGGAAGCAACTGCAGGCCCAGATGGTTTTCCTTTATATTGGTCTGTCCGTCTGTCTGTCCTTAGCCAAGTCTAGCTTCTTTACATCTGTTTTCTGCTCTGAACATTAACTTGCACCTGTCGGGACAGTACAGGTGGGAGTAAATCCAGCTTTAACATACAGAGAGGGAGGGCCAAGCATGTATGCATGCATGCCACACACAGTTATGTAAAGACACAGAGGCACCACCGCCATCATTATCACATGTGCATATATGCAAATACAAACATATATGCATGTTTAACCATAAAAAAACACCTGCTGCTAAGATATAGCAAAACACTCCCACGCACATCCTGTAGACAGACTGTACACACTGTATCTGGTCTCTCACACAGTCCCACCCACACATACATAAAGTGATCCTCAACACTCGCATCTGAGCTCTGTGAGGCCCGTCTCCGTTCACTCGATTAGAAGTGGGCCCCGGAACACATGCTAATGCCTAAAGACAACAAAGCCAATGATGAGGAGATGGTGCTCTCTTGAAGCCAGAATGCATGTGCAATCAGTCTATAGGGCTTTAGTTTAAACAATGCCTAATCAGGCAAAATAACTGAGAAGGACATGGTAAGAGCGTGAAATAGATGGATTGGTAGATTGAGAGTAAATGGCTCTGTGTGTAAGCCAAATGCAGAATCCACGCTCGCTAACATCCAGTCTCAGATGCCCCTGAAGTCCACTTTTCGCTGGCTGTGGTAATATAATGAGGTTAATAAGTGGACATGGGAGACATCTCTGAAAGCCACTCTGTGGATAAAGCGTGAAAATGAGTACAATCACACTTAGAAAACTCGGTGCTCGGTTTGTGCTACAACAGACTGTTAAGTCAATTCCAGGAAACGGGCTTGCACAAAGAGAACAAAAGCAGGAAAAGAATAATATCCGAATGGTGTAATAAACTAAAATTTTAGGCAAGATTTACAAGAAAATGCAGGTGTTTTTGAAACTCATTTAAACCTGTTTTATAAGCACTTTTTTAGCCGAGACCTTAATGCCTCCACCAGTCACACTGGGAACGGACAGATTGGCTTCTAATGGTTATCCGATACTATGCAGCAGTATACCTATGTGTTGTTTAATAAGGTGAACTGACCTTTCATCATGGTTATAAATCAATGACATTCTCCCACATTGAAGCACTGCATGCAAATGCATAATATTATCTTCCCACACACACACACACACACACACACACACACACACACACACACACACACACAACAAAGGAAACATATTCACAGGAAGTCAAACCTAAAGATTAATACATCTGTCTCAAGGCCATTTGCACCTTGTCTTTTATATATACACACAGTCTCCAAGACAAAGTACCTTCAACCCCACTGTTCAGTGATGAAATAAAACAAATTCATCTCCTATTGCTACTGTACAGGTTTGAATAAAAAGGCCTCCAAAATGACCGTGGTAAGTGGAGAGGGGTGAAACAGAAATAGATGAAGTAAGATTGTGTTTGATTGCAGGTAAATGGTAGATGTTTGTGTTCAGGGCCTTTGATGCTGCTGTTGAAAGGACCTGCTGGCCTTTCATTCTATGATTACTATCCTTCTGCCAAGGCATAATGGCTGAGGTACAGCTCTGTAATGAAGGTATTACCGACCGCAGAATAGAGTAACAACTGTAATGTCCAGATTCCACTCATTTACCTCCCAAATAATACTTCACCTCACCCCACAGCAGTGGCAATAACAGCAAAATCACAGCTAATGCCATCTCCTCTGTCAGAGAAAACAATATAAAAACAATGTATTTCTTATTACTCTGTTTCGCCTGCTCCCGCTCTCTTTCTCTCTGCCTGATCACTATAAGTACAACCCTAAAGCAGAACAGAGTGCTTCCATCGCCGACATAAAGTGGCGAGGCTTCTTCTCCTGCTGCTGTTCAAATCGCAATTTATTTTTGCATCCTCAACACAAAAGAAAAAGTGATAAACACTCACAGTGTGCCTAGGCATACTGTCTTCTCATGGGCCCTGCCACAGGCCCAGATAGAAACATAGGTCCAAGCACCGCTGTGTGTCTTTTTGTGGGTGAGTGTGTGTGTGTGTGGAGGGGTGGGTGCAGTGGGGTGGTATTTGGGATACGTTCCCTGCCTCTCTAATAAGCCACCGGCTTGATGCCACTGCTCTCCTGCATGGGAGGAGATAAGAACTGGCAGAGCAGTGGTGTGGGCTCCCATTGAAACCCAGTGTGCTGCTAAGCCCCTTCACAGCCCCCAGCAGAACCTCAAAATGCACACACACCACCACACACATGCACCTACACGCGCACCTACAGACACCGGCTACAAAGGCAGCCCCCAATGAGGTAATGTTGTGATTACAGATGCAAGAGCACAGACAGTGCGCTGGGAATACAGGGTGGAAGGAGAGAGCGGGAGAGAAAGGAGAGAGAGAAAATAACAAGTATTAAGTCCACTGAGACAGCATTAAAAAAGCACAATGCTCTGCTTGTTGTTCAAAAAGAGTGAGACTACTGAACTGAGGAATCTCTGCTTCTATTTTCCTTGTGCAGCCTTTAAAAAATTACCACACCAGCAAGACTCATTCCACCCTCATTTACCATCTTTCTTTTTTCATAGAAATATATTTTTACATGCTTCAGCAACAGTAACAATTACCTTATTGAAGAGGAGAAACGCTCTGAATTTGTGGGGGCTAAGGGGATGTCATTTGCATATCAAACCTTGTTTTTCAGGCCACAGGGGAGTTGAGTTCTCTTCTTTAACCAGTTGAGATTAACCTCATGCAAATGGAGCAGATGCCAAACTCCAATAAATCAGCACTTAAGAGAGCCTACATCTGCAGAAGACATTGTTATGAAGGCCAATCCGCACCTTCCACACCCAGTCTTCAGTAATTGCGAAACTGTTGCTTATCCATCTGTGGAGTGTTTTGTAAAGGAAAGAGAGGATTCAGCTATTGTATTGGAGGAACACTTAAGTGCTATTCTGCTTTTGTAGAAAATTCTATCACCTCGTTAGCACATTTACCAGCAAGTGACTATCAGCTGTCAGCCATAAAAATCAGCTGCCCCGGGGCTCTCCTGTCATTCTACTGTCTTTCCTCTCGGCGTCTGTATTCATTTGCAATTATTTGAGTAATAGACTAACAATAAAACTTCTTACATGGCTGACAGTGGTCTGAGGTCTCTCCTTTTTTTTACTGCAGGTGTTGTAAAAAGTCTAAATGCGCCACCTGAGTGGAGATTTTAACTTTCACTCTGCATACATCAGACAGAACTGAAATAAGAAAAAGGTCTTTATTCACAGAGTCACTGTTGAAGCAAATATTTGCTGAGCTCTCCCACAATTCCCTGAAACCCCCCCCCCCCCCCCCCCCTTTTTTTTTTGCAAATGTGTGCACAGGATTGTTTTAACAGTGGTGGTAAAGTAATCAATAATTAAAGTTTTATACGTTTTCGCAAGAATGGGTGAAGAAAGTAAGAAAGTAAGATGTAATGTATCAGAGTGACAAATATCAGTTGTGGCGGAGTGTGGCAGGTTAGATTATATTGATGAAGACAAATCTTCAGTTGTTTCAGAGTTTGAGAGAAAATGCAGCAAGAGCAAGAGTAGGGATGTTTTCACTCTCCTTCCTATTTGATCTAACAGCACAGTAGCTCCACAGAAATTGGCACAGAGGAGAAGTAAATATACTTGTTAATGTGCCTCTACTGGTTTTAGTCACAGTGGACCAGATCTGGGCAGGTTCCAAACTGCAGTAGTATTATGCCAGTATTATGTTCTTCCAAATGGGCAGGCTGTTCAGGAATCCAGAGCAATAGTGATTGGAGAGAGGCTTTTAAATATGTGGCTCTCCGGATTAATGCCTAAATGCTAATTGCATTGGAGAAGAAGCTGCATAGCTGAATGATGTAACTGACGTAATTCATAACAACCTAAGAAAATATGATGTGTAGTGAACTGCAAAGTATAAGGTTTCAACTGATCTCATTAATACTTTGGCTTGGTTCTCTGCTTATAGGATTGAGTTAATAACTTCAGAAAATGCAATTTAAATTCTTTGAGTGCTGGGCTACGGACGCGTTTTGAGGTATAATCTTAAATCTTTATGTTTTGTGGGAATATAGCTCTGGAATCATATTAAGAAATAATGATTCTCTAGTAAAGATTTTAATATAAAAGACAATTTTCTCCATTTATTCACATACTGTAAGCCTATGGAAGTTTTTTTTTATTTGTGCCTGCTCCTCTACAGTGGCTAGTATTATCACTCAATCTATCCATTTTTTCTGATTATTATTAGCGGACTATTGCTGCCTCTGCAAAAATGAAAGAGAAATTGCTCTTCATGTAGTGTAGTAACCATTAAATGTGGGATGTAAATCAGTAATAAATGACCATAGTAAGCAACAAAATAGACATTTACTTACATGTAAATCATACATTTTTACTTTGACAGTAACATGTGAGGGCCTGAATTTTCATTTTGAGAAAGAGATCATCAAATAAAGACATAAACAAATGTCTCCTGCTGAGAGGAGTAGCCTATAGAGGTATAGTGAAAATCTAGTGGGGCAAGTATGTCTCATACTGTACTTAAAGAGTGTAGTCAGATCAACAGAAACACGGCTGTTTGAACCAGTGTATTTACTATAAAGTTCTAATACTGTGTTATCCTGTACACCCTGCACTAGTGTCTTTGGCAGAAGACAGTTTTTAAGGGCCATACTGACAGTCTAAAGCAGGGGAAATCCCCCTCAGGAATTCCCCTAATACCAGAACCTCTGAGAGGGCTGGAAGGGGGGAAGAGCAAAACTGAATGATTGTAAGGAGAGTAAAAACAGTGGGATTGAGGAAGAAAGAGAGCTGCCCAGAGGAAACCATACAGGGAAATGTATATGTGCAAGAAGAAGCAAGAGAGAAAAAATAAGACAGATTTTGGAGGATTTAGAAACTAAACCTTGCTGTCAATATTGTCAGGTCTCCAAACCAACCTGAGCATGAGTCTGTGGACAAAGCTGTCTGTCAGCTGGAAAGTAAAAGGCTGCAAACAACTTAGTGTTACACCGGTAAAAGAAAACTGTATGATTTCTTTATATGGGGATATGTGGTCCCTATGTAGTAAGACAGGAGTAAATTCTTACACCACTGCCTGTAAACATTAACATCACAGGTTCTGCCCTCTGTGACTCTTTATGACTCAGGCTCTGTGACCCAGCTGACTCATTGAGCAATTGTGGTAGACTTAAATGAAAAGAAGTAACTGTCTAGAAGCTAAGGAAAAAAAGGGTCCTCAAATGTCAAAAAGACCTTAATGATTCAAGAATGTCATTGCATATGGCTTTTTAATTGAATGTCATTACATCCAGAAACCATGGCACAAAAACTGAACATTATAACATCAACTAAACCATATGAATTATGTGTATGGAATGATTAAGTCTTTTTAAGTATTATTCTAGCTCTTTGAAGCTGCTTTCATAAGCACTGCCACTATTCAGACTGTACATTTTAATTACACTGAACATTAGCTAAACCCAGGTTCAATCACACTTCTGGTTCATCTTGTGACAAGGTCAACATGTAATGTCTCAGTCTTATTGTGCTGTATGGCTCTGATATTGTCAAATGGATCTGTTCAGCCAGCTCATTTTTATGTTTTGGTACTAATGCAAAAAGATAACCACTTTGTAGTGTACAGGTCCAGCATTCAAGCGTAAACAGTGAAATCTGTGAAGCCTCATCTGCTTATATGAACTTCAAATCTTTCCGTTCTGTTTCCTGTATATTGCATGTGTGAGTGTGTCCCCTTGTTTCTGTGCCCATGTTTGTCTGTGTTTTTGTGTATGTTAGGGTGCGAGGATGAGTTCCCATTGCTAGTGCCCTCTCTGTAGTGTGTGGCAGAGCTCAGCCAAGCCAGCCTCCAACCTGGCACAGGCCACTGCCAGGGAGAATAGCAGGATTGAGCCACCTCCCCCCGCAGCTGTCAGGCTCTCTGAAAAGTGGTCCCGGAAACCTTCAGAAGGGTCCCGAAACACTTGTGGGCTGTATGACAGTAGTCCCATGGCCACCATTACACAAACACTGATAAATATGGACACACTGTTATTGAGATGCAAAGCATTCTACATAAAATTCACGTGGGCAGATTTGTCCCTCTGCATAATATGCTTAGGGCAGACTTACAATAATGTGCTTAAATACACCCGATCCTCCCATTCATCAAGTGTGTCCTCATGCCTACTGATAGCTCATGGCCTTCACCTTATCTCTGTGCCATGTGTGGCACAAACAGGTTGTTACACCAACAGCCTATACTCACATCAGGTTAATACAGTTTTAATACTCTTATTCAAAGGATTTGATTTTTAAATCTTTTGTTTTTCCTATCAGTCTAGTAAAGGCACCTATACATCATTCCAGTTTCATGCTCCTGTTTGATTCAAGGTGCAATTCTCGATCTCACCTTCTTGTCTTTTCCTTTGTTTAATATTGTCAATAATATATATAATTGAGATAAATAAATGTTAATACAGTAAATAAATGGACCAAAGCCTGGGAGCTAATTTGTGAGAAAGAAAAGAAGAGGAACAAAAGTTCTGTGGGAAAGGCATTAGCATACAGAACAATTCACATTACTACATGTTGTGTTGTGTTTGACTTTATTCATCATTGGAGCGTATATTTAAATGGCAATGACTTATTTCTTACTGTAAACAAGTGCATAGAAAACAGATTTTGCCAGGAAAAACATCTCATAAAATCAATCAGTCCTTCCTTACTCTAGTTAACAAAAAACTACTCTCCTGCTGACCAGCCAGAGCGCAGAGCAAGTGTAAAGGCGATGACTCATCATTTTTGGTGGGTCAAAAAGAGAGAGCGCGATCAGAGGGCAGGCAGCTCATAGACACCTCGGGGCCCCGTCTTGTGTCAAGGCACCCGTCACCTCGCCAGCTATTTCCTGTTTCAGTGTACACACACTTAATGCCCCAGCTCCCGTCCCTCCAATCCTCCCTGCATCCCTCCTTCATGGGGCCCCTTGGCTGTCATGCATATCAATGCTTTATGAGCGATGGAGGGGAGGGAACGAGGGATTGGGAGGAGAGGTACAGAGGCAGTGAATGCAAAGAGGGAGGATTGGGCAGTGCAGTGAGGCCTAGGCAACAGTCGGAATCAATCTAGTCTGTAGGATTACTGCTCCACTGAGTTGTGATCAATAGATCCTGAACACTATCCCCTGCTAGGAGGGCTGACAGGGTAAATGAGGGTCCGAAAGCTGCGCCCCACCCACCTCCCTCATCTCATCCCAATTCTCTCTCTCCATTGCATTCTCACTCCCTCCTCTCAGTCACCGCCCTTCCTTTGGTAAATCTCGAGTAAGGAAAAGCAAAGAGGCAAAGATGCCGTTTTTCTTGGTAGTGAAGGGGGCAAAGACTCATTCTTGGTCCAATGGTTTTTAACAATGCCAGAGGAGTGTTGCATATTCAGCTGAGAGGAACATCTACCCTCTGGCCTTGGGGCTTTTGTACCTTCTGGGTGCTCTGCTTTCTTGTTTTAGAAATAGTGGAGAAACTTTTTTTTTGTGTGTGGGGGGGGGGGGGGTAATGATGAAAAAAACAGGCAGGCGTGTTTGGTCTTCCAAATCGGATCCTTTGAGTGTACTGCACACCCAAGAGGGGCTCACAACATTGAACATATCAGCATTTGAAGACAGATTAGAAATGTCAAAAGGAAGAGAACAGACAGACAGGCAGAGATAAAAAAAAACAAAAAAAACAGGTGATTTCTTTGAGCCACTTCTGCAGTGGAAAAAAAACTTTGTTGCTTAAGATTCTGAGGATTTTTTTGAAAAGAGAATGAAGAGCCTTGTAATATTCAAATGATAGTGGCATCTGATCTGATGAACAAAGTGTTTGGCTGACTGACAGGAAGGTTTCAGGCCCTGACACCAATCTCCTCTGATGTCAGCAATGATGACTTTAAATTTTGTTAAGTGAGATAACCCCTCCTCCCAGCTCCCCCTTTTTTCTACGTATGTACAACATACTGTACACTTCCCCCTGTTACCAGCAGATGGCAGTCCTGTTATCCTGATCCAATGGTGTGAGCCTGTGCGCCTGCAGGCTGAGTTTTGGACTGTTCAGGGTTTAACTATGTGTAAAAGTACCCCAGTTCTCAAATGCCTGGCGGCTGCGAGAGAGAGAGGGAGAGAGCGAGAGGGAGAAAAAGAGAGGCAGCCCAAATAACAGGTTCCTTGGCCCTGAGCCAACAAACTCACAAATGCTCACACATGCTGCAACATAACAATAAAGCACACCATTCTTCTGTTAATAGGCAATCTGTGTTGCCATGAACATTTAGTCTAATAACTGTTACTGCTGTGTAAATGATGTCATAGGCCTGTCATTGTCTGTAAATTATGTGGCTGTGTTTGACGAGCCTTTTTGTCAATGATCCACCTTTTTACAATGTGACCAAGTCATCTGCCTTCCACGGTCATAAAATAAGTAAAATGCTTTGCACATAAAATATGCAAAGTGCACTTTTTTTTGTTTTCAATGCCAGTTTTTTCTTGAGTGAGACAGAAAAACCAAATATGTCTCCAAAATGTGCATGATACACCATATTACAATGACTTGAATCATGCAGCAACAAAAGCTCATATACTAGAAGCCATTATGAGCAGAGACGTTGCACAGAACTACACAGCAAAACACTGACCCAGCTACAGACAAGGAGGACATGAGATAGAGGAGGAGAAGAAAAAAAAAAAGCATAACTTCATTACTGTAGTAATGAGTGGAGAGAAAGATTTGTGCAGAGGCAGTGACCCTGGCAGCATAGCTTACCTGCGAATTTGTAGCAGTAATACCTCTGGTCAGGTAATTAGTTATACATTAATACGCAGAGATGATCTGATCTCCCCAATTAGGGAACGGCAGTGCTATGACTCACAGGGACTCAATTGTCAGTTTTATACCACTAACTGAACAAACTGAGTCACCCTGATCTGAAGTTCAGTCTCTGTGGACCGTTCTACACTTTGTGCCAATCATACTATATGATATTTTGTCACATGGACCACATAGAAAAAGCGAATAGATAACACAAACAGAAAAGCAAACCAGCAAGATGACAAACTAATCAAACCTGCACATTTTACCGCAGAGATAATTTTGGTATCAGCATTTCCACACTGCTGAGTCAAACCAAAGCTAACCAAACCAAACGCACCCGTGCCTGGTCATCTTTTCTCCAGGAATGGTTCTCTCTGTGAAAAGCAATTACCCAGCCCATGCCAGTGCACCTCTCAGGTCAGCACTGGAGTGTGAAAATGGCCACGCAGCACAGAGCAGGAGTAAGGAGAATAAGAATCAATGAAAATTATTGCAATGAATTCTTCTTTTTTTTATACAAGCAGCCATTGTTTCTCTACAGGTGTTGTCTTAACCCTAGTCCCCCATGCCCAGAGCACATTTTACACAATCAGCAGTTTACTATAGTGTAGGCGTAGTGGAGATGAGGTATGGAGAGTTACCTCATTTGTGTGTGATAAATGCAGGCTTAAAGAGTTGCCAAATATGATCCACATTTTCATTCACTGGGCTTTAGAATACACTAAGCAGAGACCTATGGAAAGAAATAGTGTAACAGTGATGGTTTACGTGCACATTTATTTATGTTTTTTGTGTGTATGCTTCTGAAGGGTGTGGGGCTTTTTTTTTCTTTCGGCAGAGGACTGGAAGCTGGATTCGTCTCTCGTCAATGACACATACACTTAAGGGCTTATGGGCCAAAGCCTGAAACTTAGCCAGAAGTAGCTAATGAATGCCTGTGTGCCATTAGCTCAGCCATGATTGTAATACATGCATTATTCAGTCACAAAAACACCACAACTTTAACAGCAAACTACTTTATACCCCCGGCTTATCCTTATCAGCACCAGCACATGACTCATGCTGTGTTGCAGGTTTAATACACAGGATGAAAGTCTCTAAAGAAGGTGAGCAATTACGCAGCATGCTACCTTCAATAAAGACAGAGATGTAATGGCAATATGCTAATCAAATTGTTCATATGAGTCTGTTCCTTCAGTGTGTTCCCTCATGTCTGGCTGATTTGCAAACATAGTCGTACCATACAGTTGCTACAGTAGAGTAGATAGGTATGATCTAAGGCAGCTTGATTGGAACATAGTGTACTGTACCCATGGGACTTTGCAGGAAACATCTATAATGTGCAACAGCCAGGGCAGCCAGCAAGTGTTCCTGGCTACATATTTAATGCTACAGCACAGAAATGCATGGGCCAGCTTGGCACAAACACATAACACATTGGCATCGACTTACTTGCTGATGCACGCACACACACGCGCACACACCCGTTCATGAACACACAAAGGCTAACACATGCACAGGGTCCTTCCTGAGACCACACAGCCTCCATACCGAGATCCCTTTCATCTCCCCCTATTGACTACTGTTATATCCTGTGGCTTGATTGGACCACACCAGACAACGTCTCACATCCTCTGTATTCCTCCCCTGCTCATTCGCACCCTCCCTCACTCAACCACCCCTTCTCTCCTTCCATACCTCCTCCCCCTCCCCACCAACACCCTTATCGTGTTTGCCTTTCATTAGCTTTCATCTCTCCAGCTTATTGAACTCCACCACTGGCATCAGAGTGTGATGCTTTGATGGTGCGGCCGCTCCTCAACATAAATCCATATTTACCCCCTTTACATATTTCCATGCTAACAAATGTCTGCCATTCTCAGGGCATAATAGGACGTATAGTCTGTGCACATTGCACCGATCTGTTCATGGGGTCCCACGGTGTCTAAGGTATGCAGGGAACACCTGAATTGCCCTAACACAGGCTCAGTTTTCCTTTATGTACCTGCCCAAGAGAGAAGGCTAAAAATGTGTTTATATATCTGTCTCTCCCCTCACTCTGATACACACCAGGCGAAAGAGAGGGAGCGAGAGAAATGTATAGGCCAGTGGGCAGGTATGTTAAGGAAAGCTCAATGGGGAACCTCCATATATATATTGATACACATAAATAGCTTAGCTCATTCTGTTTGCTTTGAAGTACTGCCTCCACCTCTTCTCCCTCATCAAGGTACACCACCTATCCTGCACCCCTATAGTACACGCATGTGCCACACACATGCACATGCACACCCACACACACCTCTGGGGTACAGAGTATTCCATACAGTAGTTGTGCGGTGCTGTTGGTCTAGTGGATTTAGTTTCCCTGTGGGGATGTGTGTTAGCAGGTGCTGCACTGTCCCTTCATAATGGAGGATAAAGCAAAGCAGTGTAATTCTACAATATAAAGTGTTCCATTTCCTATTATTTACACTTGGGTCCTGGTGTTCATATAAGGCTGTGTCCAAAATCGTTTAGGTATTCACTACTATTAACTAAGGACTATACTGTGCATCAGAGGGTAAAATAATAATAATTAAAAGTTTGTTTTCACAAGTTTATAAGGATTTGTGTTACTTCCCAATTCTGACCCAGTATATAATAATGAAACATTACAAAATTGTTAAGACATTATATAGCGGAATATATAATGAATAAAACTATTTCACACACAGGTCGAGACTCGTTAACAAGAGGTTGAAGCTACACTAGGAATACCTATGGCATATCCATATATTTTTCTGCATTGTGTGGGAGCTCTTGTTAAGACAGCATTTCATGCTTCAAATGTCATAACATAATATATTGCCTTGTTATACTGCACTTCAAAGTTGCTCAGCTGCATGACTGTATTGTACTTATTGCATAAATGTAAAATAAAACATGCTAAATGCTGAATCTGCTGCCAAACTTGTCCCACTTCCTCATTTCACAGCTCTACATCAAATTATGTTCAAGTACATTAAAAATCTACTGTATGGACAAGGTATTTGTAGCCTCCTTTGTTGTGGTGAATGAATGCTGTCTACAGTGTACAGTTATATAGGAAATATTGGCCCAGTGTTACATCACACCATGAGACATGACACGGCCTTGCGCATTTACTTTAATAAGATTTTTTACCATCAGCATCTTGTTAGAAACTTGGGAGCGAAGTGCACAAAAATAGACTTTTCTAAGCACCCTGTGGTGTTAATTGTTTTGCTTTGTGTGTCAAGCCAGTCAACAACAGAAGCCCTCCACAAAATCAGTGCTTTTTAGACATGATTAAAAATTTTCACCACAAAGTCAGAACAAAAGTCTAATGTTAAAACGAATAACTTGCAATGCAAATTAGGTAAAGTGATGGGGGCCTTTTATTTGAAGTCGAACCTTTTGTTGTCAGCTCCAACTGTACTCTCTGTTTTTAAACCCAGCAAGGGACCTTTTACACATTTCAATGGGGAATTTGGCTTTGAATAATTCAACAGACTAATCCACCATCGCTGGTGCTTTGGTCTGTGTGGGCCTGCTGTTCGGAGCTACAGCCAGTCCATAGTCAATATACAGAGACTGAAAGAGATGGAGGAAGAAAGACACACAGATACAGACACAGACAGATAGTGGCAGGGGTAAGAAAAAAAGGTGAGGACAGGGGGGCTACTTAATGTTAATTACAGTGTGCTTAATCCTGGAAGCTAACAATGATGTCATGGGGCACTGTGGCGAATGCTGTAAAACAACACCCGATGTTAGAGAAAAATTACATGTTCTTTGTGTATTAAACGGCAAAACAGGTAGAATAATTACAACTCAGTGTAATAACTAAAAATGAAATAGAGATTCTCAAAAAAAGACAAATAGCTGTAAAAAAATATTTTACATCTTTCCATTTTCAATAACCCACAATAGAATGTGTTTATAGAATAAAAAAAAGTATAGTAAGATTGTGGTCATACTTCAGGCCATAGGGATGCATGATTTTTGTTTGTTTAATAAAGTAATAAAATTGTAAGTGTGCCTTTAATTGGCTTTGTGTGTGCTATTTTATGAGTTTTTTTTTAATGTTGTCCACTGTATTGTTTTCCATTGTACAATCATCTTATTTCCAAGTGTTTACAATCTTTTCATTTGTTTCATACCTGTTTTTATATGTGTGCTATAAACGTAATCATTTCTGATTACCTCTCAGAGGGTTGATATGTGTTCTGGTGATGGTTTGCAGGTGCATGTGTAATGAATTAATGTAGGTGCTAAGAAATATCACTGCTCTGCATAGTAGTCATGCATAAATAGCGCTGCTTAGGTGCTGTTGGAGGACCTTGTCAATCATACAGTGAGACTGTGCTCCTTTTTTTCCCCATCTTTTTACTGCCAGGTCTAAAAGCCGTTGGAACAGAGGTATTTATATTCAAACACTTGATTAAGGACACGTCAGGCTCAATTTATGGCAATCTGTAGGAGTGGAAATCCAGCCTCTGCACATGTGCACCATTCACAATGGTTCTATTTTACACACTGAACTTAAACAGAGTTTTATACATGGTCTCTAAGCTTGAGGCCCTATCCCAAAGAAACAAATGTGAATGTGTGTATGTGTGTAACAGATGTATTTTGGGATGAGCTGTCTGTGCAGCTATGGTAGCCAGGGTCTATGGTAAAGAGTGTTTCATGGTGTGGGGAGCTGTGACCCATGCCTGCAGGGGACTGGGCTGAGGATGATGGAGCTCTGCAGGGTCTGAGCTGGAACCCCAAAGAAAACAAACACACACACACACACACACACACACATCTAAAGACGCAAAACAGGAAAAAAAACACTGTCATCAACAACACACCCTGACACGTTCCCACTCAAACCACTCAAGTATGCAAATATGACCATTTACGTACATGCAGAGTCAGTGTTTTAGTCCATCATTGTGCATCATATATGAGCTCACTGCATCCAACATCTGCAACAACTGAACAGTGAAACATTCCCGTTTAATCTACGAGAGTGCAGGACAGGGAGAGAGAGCGGGTGAGAGGGGGAGGAAGGATATAACAGCTCAAGTGTTTCTCGTTATAGTTAAAATTATGCAAAAGCACACTGAGTAGCATGAAAGATCAAAGATAAAGGCCATAGGGCATGCACATTAAGAGTTAGAACGAGAGCCCTTAGCTGAACACTGTTTAATTATTGAAACAAGAAACATCTTAGATATTTTAAAGTGCCTCTAATAATGTAGTTTGAAAAGAAACACCCCCGTGAAGACAAAAACTGGAGAGAAGACAAGAAAACACCTTTTAATTTGCTGAGTAGTGTAAGATAGTTTGTTCAGAGGATGAGTGTGTTGGTCTTTTACAGAGCGTAGCAGTTGTCATTTTTGCCCCAAAGTAAGCAGGAACTTTCTGCAAATGAGGCCACATGAGCCAAATTTGTTATTTGGAAAAAAAACAAAACAAAAAACAATTTCACTATGGCCTTGAGTGCACAGTACATTTATTTGAAGGACTTATAATTACTGGCTGAGATTAGCATCCACAATGCAACTCTCAGTCCCATCGACACCAGGTTACTGTCATCATTAGTTTGAGGGTGTATGATTGCAATGTCAGCACATGAGACATTTAATCAAACTCTCACACTGTGATATTGTCATTGTGGTAACTCTGTGTTGTGGGCAGGAATATTCTGGCTGATTCTGGTTGCATGTGCGCATTATCGACATAATGTGCTGTAATTTGTTGTTTTACTATAAATTGCTGTATTCTATAAAGCATTAATTAATTAATGTGTATTCCCTATGTGGGTTTCTAATGGAATATTGTTTTTTCCCCTCTTCTTTTTTTTTTCTAAATTTCAATTCTTCAACTGCTCTCAAAAAAACCCAAACTAAGCATTCAAAGTGATCCTAATTGGAGTAGAAAACATTTCTAAGTGCACACTGGGAGCTGCAAAACTCTGTTAGAATTCTTGTAAATGCCTCAGCGAACATGTCCAGGGCACTGCTCTAAATGTATGAAAGCATCCTTAAGTTCCATGATAGACTCTCAGTACCAGCAGGGTCACTTCTTGGTCCCTGGCTTTGAAAGCTGATAAGAATTTCATGCATTTTGGCCATTAAGGGCGAGTCAGTCTGAGGGGCCAAACATTTCTGGAAAAGGGGGCTAAGGGCCACATTAATCCATGTCAGCGCAGGCCAAATTATTTATCACCTTGTGCAAACAAACGGTGTCCTGGACAGCCTGTCGGAGGGGGAGGGGGATGGTGTGTGAGGTCCATGAGGGCTGCCAGCGACGCTGCAGCCTGACCTCCATCACTCTTCCTCTTATCTCTCCTCCTCGGCCCTCTCCTCATTACTCCTCAAACACAGGCCCTAGTGACTATACACAGAGCTGCACATGGAGGTAGGGGAATAAGAGGGCTGTTGAAGACGTCCCATGTCTTCATTTCAGACTTCTGTAACATTTTTTTCCATTAGATTTTCCTTTTTCTGTTCTATTTAAAGCTGTGCTCAACTGATCAAGCCTGGTGTAGATTATCTCAGTGGAATCAGATTAATGTGTGAGTATGCACTTGTTTCTTTGTGTATCTACACTTTGTGTTTGTGTGTTTATGAGTAGCATGTGGAGAAGAGGGAGGGGGAGGACTGTGGTTGCATCTGGACTCTGGGAAGCAGGCTGATCAGCCTCTCTCACCCACAGCATAGCCCAGGCAGCCTAGGAGTTTCAATCAATAACCAGTCCCTGTGGCTGCCCCGAGCAAGCTGTTTGAAAAGTCAGAGTAGCATGAAATGGCCATTATTAAATTACTGGGACGGACACATTTAGAAGGCCATTGCATTAAGAGAGCAAGCTCTCCCAATTAGTGGATCAGCACATTAATAGCCCTGGATGAGAAAACCATCTGATCAGAGATTAGACGCACACACAATCTATTGACCTATTTTACCAGGGCATTGGTAGCTACATATAGCATTTGTAAAGTATAATACTAACTCATGTCCTCTAACCAGAATGAATGCTTGAAGTGTATTTTCTGTCTTTATGCATGATTCATATTTGGACTAACCAAAGCCCCATTATCTTACAGCAATTGTTCTCAGAACATTTTGCTGATTCAAACCTCATCCATTTGCAAGTAGTAAAGCTGTATTATAAACAAAGAGGGATTGTTGTGAGATCAACATTTCCCTCTGTCTACTATTACTCAGAATGTTCTTCAGAGGGAAAATAAGAGCTGCTTTATTTTCTTGGGTGCAGTGCAAAGCCCATGGCATCTGTTTAAAATGAGATTGAAAAGGCACACTGCTGTTCAAAAAAAAAAAAGGCTAGCTAATTTTAGTGTGACTCATTCAGTAATAGAGTCACTCCAAGCTCAGTGACCCGCTTTAGTTTAGAATATATCAAGAGTATGTCCAATCTCAAATGCTAAAGGAAAGAATACAACATGGAGAAATTCAACTCCATTACTGTGTGCACTTATTTCAAGAACAGGAGGACTGGTTTCAGCTGGAGGAGGATCTTTTTTTTTTTTTTTTCATGATCTGCTTATACCAACACACCTCCAAGTGAGAGGATTCAGTGTTCCCCCTTCACAACGTGTGCATTTTATACAAGCCTTCATCGGTTTGGCACAATCATCAGGTCTTCAGAACCCTGGGCATATTTTTAGTGCTTTTGTGAGTGATGTTTTTAATATGAATTATTCACCCCAGAGAGACATGGCTTTGGATGCTAGCCCTTGTTTTTAAAGAGCACCTTGTTTGCTCCTAATTTTACAGCCGGTCGGGCAGAAGTACAGCGGCTAACCTGCAGGTCAGGCTGACAGCTGGGAATTGCCAGGCGCAGCTCACAGGCGCTGCAACTGCAGCGCACACATAGAGGCTGAGTACATGTAGGCAGAGGTTATGGTGTACCTGAACTGCAGGGATGCCAGGATCATTATTTCACTCTCATTTCAGGGTTGTATCCACCTCCAGCCCTCTCTTTCACAACATCACCACCACTATCACATATCACTATCAACCACACAACACCCTTCCCACCTTTACACTATGTAGTTTTGCTTTCTTGCTCACCCTAAGGCAGGAATGTTTCCAACAGGCCATGGTAGCTGTGTGCGTGTATTGATTACACACTCCTATATTCACCCACACAGACACAGGCACAGAATCCAGTTTCACTTGTTAAACCTTGACCTTTTGGAATGTGGACTTCTCAGTACATCAGAGTTGCAGTGTACTGAGACAGCAGGCAATATGCTTTAGGCTTCCTGTGCAGTTTTGTTGCCAAATAGGAAGTTAAATGTGCTTTATGGATGTTCTGCATCATGTACAGTATTTAGTAATTTTGCTGGTAGATGTGAACATAATATGTTTGGACAGTTAATACATCCTATAAAGATTTTTATGCTGCATTATTTATTTGTTAATAAGTTTTTTTCCAGTGTATCTGAGTCCAGGCAGACTGTACAATTTAAAAACATCTCTGTAAAGCATCACAGGCCCCAAGAGGCCACCAGTGTTTTGAATGAAATAATCTTGCTTCTAGGTGTTACCCTCAAAACTCTGAATGCTTGAATTTCCAGTCAGCAAAATTGGCCAAGCCAGGCAGAAATGTATCTGCAAAGTGATGAAATATTGAGTCTGTTTTGATTATGAACTCACCCTTACCTTTCTTACCTCCTGTGACTTGGCTGAGATATTGATGAGGTGAGATTCTTTTTATCTACATTTTGCTTGTCTGCTGTATTTCTGGTTTTCAGCAAAGAAATTGGATGTTGTCTGAAAAAAAAAAAAAAGCTTTCCAGTCTCGTTAGCTGGCCTGAGCTCACCCCACTTTTTTCAATATCTCAGTCTGTTTGCTGTGGGGAGACAGGGATAGTTATTGCCCCTTCCTAACATGTCTGGTTAGTATAGTATATACAGAAAACCCCAACTGGCTAAAAGAACCATGTAAAAGTAGTTTAGTATCATGGCCTGACAGAACTGTAGACCATGTACACACCCACATACAGTGCTCAGTGGTCCTGGTATTCTTATCCAACTGATTCAATCCCCAGAAATCTGATTGGCAAACATCACCTTTAGGCCACACAGGCTCTGCTGGTATCTCTGATAACGGCATGCTTCTCCCCTCTATTTCCTCCTCAACATCCTTCTCTGCTCATCAACAGCACACTCACAAGAACAAACAACAGATTAGATACCAGCAAAAAAGCTGCCTGCTGCTGGCCCACATGGATGTGGCCCAGATCTGGTGGTGAAGGGAGGGAGCTGTGGAAGCCTGCTGCCGGGCCGAGGGCCAAGGTTTGATCCCCAGCCGACTGGCGTCCTTCCAGCCCAGAGGAACGAGTGTTCCACTGCAGAGGAAAGCGTGGGGCTCGCACCCCCCACCATCACCACCATCCCCACGAGGATGATAGATGCTCTGTCCGCTCCCTACAGCAGGGAGAAAGCATTAGACATCTGTATAATTGACTGAGGATGAGAGAAAAAAGGGGGAAAAGGATGGAAAAGAGAGAGAGAGAGAAAGGCAGAGAGACAGATTGTGTGGGTGTGTGTTTGCACTTGAGTGAGACATCGGGCATAGAGTGTGTGTTTTAGTTGCTTCCTATGTGTGTGTAAAAGTGAAATGGGAGACATTACAGAGACGGAAAGACATGAGAGAGGAAAAGTGAGAGAAAGAGGAACAAAGTGGCAGAAACCGAGGAGAGAAGGGAGGGGTAGGAGGGCAGAAGGAGAGGTAGGGAGCTGGCACAGATGAGGCTGGCTCTCACTCAACAGGACATCCTTTCACACACATTACACATGTCCTCTCCAATCCTCTCACAGAAACAGCACTGGAGCTACTCTGTCGAAAACAGGCCTGTACACTTCTGAGTGATGAAACTACCAGTATTTCATGGCAGTGTGGAGCAGCCTGGCAAAAGACTACTAATGTGATCCAAAGTCTCTCAGCAACAGAATTATTCCAAGGGTTTAACATTAGGGCTTACCCTCACAATAGGGCAAGGGCTGGCATACGATCGAAGGGGGTAATCTCGTTGGGAAGAAAAGACCAGAATTTCAGAACAGCAACAAGGAAGAATTTTCCATCCTTTTGTCTGGGATACGAGGACATGCAAAGAGTAAAAGAGGCCAACATGCCACTGACAAACAAAACCAAATCTGTTCAAGCAAAGTGTGTTAGTTTTGTACAATCACTGTGCCTAACACCAACAAGAGCAACTTGATAAATCCCCATCACGTCTGAAAGTTACACCAAATGGTCCCCTTTAAAGAACATGCTCCTAAGCGCTGGCCAGTGTCCACATATCAAAGCCACCCAACAAAAGCGAGACTGAAAGATGGCGCACACAACTTTCCAGGGAAAATAGCACAATTATAAGAGTACACAGCCTTGTTCATTATTAATGGAGTTGCTTTTCAACTGCCTCACTGAAAAGACCTCTCAATAATTTATCACCATGGAGACGCATGTCAAGTCAGTGTGCTTGGACACTTCATGAATATCAAATAAATATGCAAAACAAAAGGGATAACATCATTAAGTACACTTTAAAATGGCTTTACTGAGGTTTGTTACAAACTGGGGATCCTTGATTGTTCTCGGCACCATGACATCAATAACAACACTCCGATTTGATCTTGATTCTGAAGAAAATTCTTGATGAAACACTTAGGAAGCGACTGTACTATAGTGATTGTGCCACTTGGCATATAATGATCAGTTTAAGAGGAACGGGTTGAGAGGGAGAGGGAGCAACGTAGCTATTAGATTATGCTTTAATGACGACCCTCGATCAGTTATTAACAAGACAACGTTTCTCATTAGTTAATTGAATAACTTACAAAATGGAGTCCCACGCTCCTCATGACTTTGGATTTATTCAAAGCATTAGAAGATGATGAACTCGAGACGAGAGGGCTGAATGATACTCTGTCTTTATCATTGCGAATAGCTTGGTGAGACATATAGGAAGCCATGGGAATTGGACTGTGAGGATCCTAGAGTGACAGTGGCAGTCATTAACACGGGAGCAACTGTTACGCGTGAACATGTACTGTATGGTGAATTATTCATGATTTAACAGTACCGCAGTTTAACAAGTCTCAAAAACCTAAGCTTGAAATTATGGTTTTGAATGTAGCGGTATCATGATGGCTCAGGTTTGTGGGTGAGCATGCTCAAACTAACCATATGGAAAATAATTTATAAGGTTTATTTCAAAAATAATGCTAATAGGAAATACCTGATAACCGTGTAGTTATCAAGTGTAACACATTTGCCAGTGTGACCTTATAAGGCTGATAATATGTCAGTGTTGTACAGCTTGCTGTGCGTCCACTAAGTGGCTAAAAAAATGAAATTATTTAAAAAATGAAATTATTCCAGGTTTTAAAAATGCTGTTACATCGCATCCTTCCTGATGGAGTCACCACCATTTCAAGACATTCAATGCCACACTTTGTATTGAGTTCAGGAAAGCAAAACGTGCTCTGTGCCTGTGATAAGACAGCATTATAAATTCCACAACAAAAGTCTGTACGCTGTTAATAAGCAGGTTTTATGCAGGTTCAGTAGTCTGACAGCATGTTGTGGAGCAGCTAACTGTCATGTTGCTTCTCCACTAAATGCCATGCAAATGACTGGCTCTCCCAGAAGACTGCTACCACTCATTTGGTTTGCTGCTTGATTTGGTTCCTATAGTTGTGCAAAACATGCCACACATAACTGTCTTGTCTTCCTCCACTCTGTCTCTTTTCCTGTTCCTCCTTCTCCTCACACAAGCACAGACTTGTGACATCAGCCACTCTGCAATGACAATGGCGGTAAGTTGTAGTTAGAGATGCCGTCCTGACTTTCATTAATGCACCACATTTCACCAAAGGAACTGAGGCGATACATTTTCAAAAACAAATCTATTTTCATTTCCCCTCCATTTGGGTAAAAACACTTCATCCATGGCCTGAATGCCATGATTGAGAAGATCGCATTTGAACATAACATGCAAAGCTACACCCCGTGTTGTGCATGCATATCCATGTGTATCTGTTTATTCTCTGTGGATGGAATTCATGTTTATAGATGCACAACACATCCTGTTAGCTTAGACAGGTCAGAGTTGAGGGTTACTGTACGTGTGTGTGTGTGTGTGTGTGTGTGCATGGTTATCAGGGAATTGGAGATATGGACCTATTTGTGGGGTCTCAAAGCAAGCAGGTGAGAGTCATGCTGGGTGTTCTCTCGGTTCAGTGCTAATGGAGTTCAATCTGGATCTCCTCTCGCCCCGTAGTTTCCAGTGCCCAGTGAATATGGGCTTGCTAATTTTGGCTAATTTTGGCTTTGCACTCTGAGTGTGTGAGTGACAGAGAGGGAAGGTACTGTATAAAATGTAAATATGTAGATCTTGTTTTTTATATGTGCTTTTATTAGCATGCTCAATCAAGTCTAAAGACCAGTGGCTGGAAAATGCACAGGGGATACAGAGAGACGTCCACCCAAATCGTAGCATTAGCTTAAGAAGTCAAGGAAACAAGGAAAGCCGATGTAACATTATCAAGCACCGCTGACGTGGATATAATATTTACATCGATTTCAGCTGGCTATCTTTTGGAATGAGTAATGCTACTTAAGTTGCAGGATTAACATTAGTGGTCAACCCTCTACATCTTCCTCTAGATATTTGCTAAAGAAACATTATCACACTATCCAACATTTTACCGTCTTATCTCAAACTAAAGCCAGAAAATGAACAGTGAGTGAATCCAGCCTCTGAATGACTAATTGTTCCGCATGGAGAGCACGGGTAGTTGAAATAATGCTAGGTGAGTAAGAATGACAGAGAAAGAGCAGTTCTGTTCAAACAACCCATCTGGAAAAGATAACTGGATTTACTGAAGAGAGTCAGTCTGTTGAATTACCACAGAGCAGAGGGACATGGACCTTGTGCATGTGAACACATGAACTGTGCTTTTTCCACTAACTTTGCAAAACATTTGAATGATACCTGCCACCACACTGTACACAGCAAAGATGGTGTCAGCTGTAGGCTTAAAACACTCAGAAGATATAAAAACTACTAGTTTTTGTTGACTAAATCTAGATCAAAACCAACAGAAATCAAATCAAATATACTTTCATACAAAAATTAACACTGGACTCAAAATATCTAAATGTTTTACAGTGGTTTCATAAGGAATAAAGACTGAAACACGCAATGGCCTCTAACTGTGCATCTTCACCAAATGTGAGAGTGCTGACATGGAAAATGTTTGCCTTCTTTATTATGAATGAGGACATGAAAAGGACCTCGTCAGTGATCCCACATCAGCACTTCCCCTGTGACACTCAATACTCTACCTGATAAATGTCATTGTCTTTTCATGTAAGTGTGCTACGTAAGTTCACCTCTATGGAGAGTGGTGGGTTGGCTCTTTCTTTTCACAACGTGTGAGATTAAGCATCAGTGCCTCCGAAAAGCCTGTTCAGCACAAACAGGGTGGAAAAGGAGAAGCCTGTAACCAAACTAAGTATCCAAACTAGGATTTGCGTCATCTGTGATGCCTGGTATTCCATAAGTTAAAGCTGTAGGTAGAGGTTAGACAGTACTGTACAAATAGTGTGAAAAATGCCCCATGTCGGCTGGAGTGACCACTGTGTAGAGGCTGAAAATAAACACTTCATTTTGTTCGTGCAGTAGCACTGGACCGCTCTTTCAGTCTCTTTCCCCTCCTTCGCTCTCTCTGTCCTTTCCTCTTCTCTCTCTTTGTTCCTCTCCTCTGTTACCGTTCACCCATAAACAGAGCAGCCACTTCATACATCATCTGCCCCTGTGGACCCAGAGGTGCTCGGTTCCCCGTGTTGAAGCTAAGAGATCCTGCTTCCTCCTCAATGTGCGGAAATTGATCACTGTGTTAATATTCTGTCTTCAGGACCGATCCTATGATCTAGAGCCTTTCCGGGTCTCCTCAACATGCAGGGAAACATGGTGCACTGGGCAGCATAGAAGAAGAATTTACTGTGCTATGATCTTATCATTTCTCACTTTCTCTCTCACTTACTCTGTCAGTAAGCTCACGGTGAAGTGGGGTGTATCGATCTATTTACCTACTCTCTCTCCCTCTCACCCTCTTTCTTTCTGTCTCCCTCTTGCTCTGTCTCATCCCCTCTTTCCTCTCTCTCTCTCTCACACACACACACACACACACACACACACACACACACACACACACACACACGCACGCACGCACACCACACACATCCTATTTCCCATAACAGATGTACCATTTCATCAGATGAAGACCAAGGCCAAGCTTTGAGCTTTCAGTGCTACATGGGATCCATTTAATTTGCAGCAACATGAAGGGAAATGAGGCCAGATCTGCCAGGCTCAACTCACTCCACATCCCGGTCATAATGAGCAGCAGCTAATCAACCTCATCCATTTACTCAAAGATGAGAAAAGCATCACATATATAGCAAAATGTCTCCACGGTGCCATCCGCTATTATATACCCAGCAGTATTCACTTGTCTGCGCTCAAATTTTATAAATAGAGTCCTATGGTAAATATGTAAGTGGCTGCCACAAACATGTTTATTTGTGTGACTAAAGAGTATGTTAAAGCAGGGTGGTCCATGATGAAATTAACTTAACTTAGATGGATAATGCAATGAAACCTCATTTTAACACACAGAGAATAAGCTACATCTTCTTTATCCAGGGCGATAATCTGTCACCTTACAATTACTGTGTATATGTCCTGGCTCTAATAATATTTCAACATGTAAATATGTTTCCAGGAACTGAAGCAGAACAAATGCATTAAAGCACAAATTGTTTTTTTCCTGGTTAATGGGTATATATTTCCTATTAGACAAAGAAATCAAACTCTATGATTTATAATATGCTGAAACAATAGCCATACTCAGATTGTATTTATCACCAGCTGAGGTAAACTGTCTAAAATACATCCTGTTGGTAAACATCTGTAACACGGTTCTCTAAAAAGGAAAGAGAAGTGCGTACCAAACTTTTTACCATACATAGCCCATTTGCTATTCTTGGCATGAAATAGAGTTGGCCTCTCGGAGGGATTGGGGGTTGAGTTTTTGCTGATTCCACTCCGGTGGTGAGGGAGTGCAAGGTAGGCTGGAAGGGTGGGCTGCTGCAGGAGCTAGAGAGAGCCAGAGGTCCAGGGCGTGTCGAGACACCAGCCACTGTTGGATGTTAATGTACGGAATAACAATCTAAACCGATCTGTCATTAACATCTGTAACCAGCATGCCGTGCTGAATGACTAACGACTTGAACACATAAACTGGGTGAGAAAGGCAAACAACCCACGGAAACTTACAGTGATCATGAATAACAAAGTGTGTGCCTTTAAGTGCCCTGGGAATTCAGATGGCGGGCATAGATACAGTATACGCACGCTGTGGCAAGTTCCAGCGTCTTGGTTTTCTCCAGAGAATCAAAGACTTTGGAATTAAAAAATGCCTCACATTCGCTGGAAACACTCTGTGAAAGGTTTATGAGATACAATCCCTAAAGGGCCTTAAACAATGACAAACTCATCCTAACTACTGGATATTCTTTAGTTTGCAGTTTGGAGGAAAAGTAACTGCATCACAGACAACCAACAACAGTGCTCTAATTTCTCTATTCTTTCTTTGTCTCTCCTTTCCGTCTTGTTTTTCTTTCTCACTGCACCCGCTACAGAAAAAAACAGAAGAAAAGCATTATTCGAATCCACACCAACTGAATAGAGATTACACATACTGCAGCTTGAAGTGACTGATAAAAAAAAGTGATAAATTGATTCACAGACATGGCTGAATGAGTGAAGTGACACCACATTCCTCCAGAGCTTTGTGTGTAAGCATATATGTGTGTATGTGTGTGCTTGTTTTTAATTCCATCTCCAGCATGGCAGCACAGTCCTACAGTTTTGGGTTTTTTTTTGTGTGTGTGTGCGCATGTGTCTTGCAATGGGCAGCAGTCATACCTCCTGAGAGACAGTCCCTCTGGAAGTCCATCAACACAACATGGTCAGCAGAGCAAAATGTGTGTATGCGAGAGAGAAAGAGAGAGAGAGAGTGCGAGCTTATGTGTGCTGAACAAGCACACTGATGCACACAGCTCTGCTCCACACCTCTCCGTTCACTATTGCACTGCAGTTTCATCATCCATGGCACAGGTTTGATAGGCAGTTCCTCTTATTAGAAAACCTGGAGGGGGCGAGCTAGTGTTAAAATGAAACCCTCTTTATCAAATTGTGATGAAGTGCCTGAAGTGAACACAAGGTTAACTAAATTGCATATCCCTTCTGCTGAACTCTTTACACTCCACCATCACCTCAGTACACAGAATTTTAAGACACAGAGGGTTTTGTAAGTACAAACGAGATGAGAGAGGTGTTTCTCTACCTTAAATCACTGTGAAATGTGTCTCACTTGTTAGAATTGCAGCTTGGTTCTAGCCGGGGGGCTGAGATGAGGAGCCTGAGGTATTTCTGGGTCTCCAGCATCACACCAAAGCTGCCGTGTGCTCTCTCCACCACACCTTGACAGTGACTTTGTGTGACAGCAGATATAATGTGATTTCTCCTGTCCCCGGGGTCTGAGGCTGATGATGGAGACTTCTGGGCTCTGCTTTGCTCGCCGGCGACAGCCATGACAGAAAGAAAAAATGCTTGAGCATGATGATCAGTGGCATTTTTCACACGGCTTGGAGATCCCTCAGTCTGTGCCCTGTTGCCCATGCTTCACTGACAGAGAAATTAGGTCCCTATGTTCAGCCTGAAATTTCCCTGGTCTGGGTTTGCGCCTCAGCTTGACCACAATCACATCAGCTCACTGACACACTGTCATGTGATTTTAGCATCTTTTTTTTTTTTTTTTAACCCAAAACAACAATAGTGTATAGCATTCAGTTCATTTTGGTTTGTTTTACAACACTGTCATGAGTTTACAGCAGCTGAATGGTGGGGATATGTAGGACATCACTTCTGCTGTAAGTGTGTCACATCAGGTGAAGCTGTGCTGCCTCATACCTGGAGGCTGTACAGGCCTCTGCTGTCTCTGCAGCTTATGGGCAAAAACAAAGCAAACCACTTCTGTCATCTGTGTTTTGTCTGGGTGTTCAAAACACTAAGCTTTCGTGTCTGAGGTTGAGGTGTAAAGCCAAGGAGGTGTAGGTGCAACTAATGCTAAAACAACTGGTTTGTCAATTGATTAGTCAATCGGTGGTGTTTTTGATGATTTCCTGTTTTTTTCTCAAATTTATACAATGACTACTTGAATAAATTGGATTTTGGATTCTCACTGCCCTTAGCCCATACTCACACCACGTGCACTAACAGCAACAAAAACACATAACCTGGATATCTTTCACCCTAAACACCCCCTAGGTAGTGTACAAATGCAGCTACAGTCATTGTTGCAGGCTCCAGTCAACATTTAGACAATCACACTCCCTGGTTTATGAAACACTGAATACCAGCTTCCTTCCTCCCTTCCTTCCGGCGTTTTATTCCAACTAAATAATGCAGCCACAAGGAGTCATTGGGGGGATCCATTATAGAGAGACTGATATAGAATGCTGGGATGCATGATCAGACACTCTTATCACTTTCACAGAGCATGTTATAGTGCAGCAGGGAGAACTTTGTATTGTCATGTCTCTCCTAAGTGCTTAACCCTTTGGTTGATGTGATAGTGATATGCAATCTGAACAGTTCGGGATATATTATAGAATTCCCCCCCATCTACATTAGACCCAGATGATGTATGATGAAGCTTGGGTATGTGCTCATGGAGTATGGTTAAAGGACATTTCAGGGCCTGGGTGAAATTAACTTTGTGCTGCAACAGCTAGTGTGAAGTGAGTGACTACAGCCGTCATGGTTAGTGAAAGAGGATGAGAAAAAAATCCATCCGCCAGCCACACAGCGGACACAAAAACACCCTCATATCCATCCACAGAAGCTTCTGAGGCAGTGAGGGCATTGGTGAAAAATGTCATAATAAGATTGGAAGCATTGAAGAAGCCAACCTTGCCAGATGATTTATTTGATGTCTATTCATTTTATTCTCAGCAGCTTCTCTGAGAGGATACTGTTAATTACATATAGTCTATTGAAGAGCAAATGAGCTTGACAGTGTTCCATCATGTTGTCACAGGAGGGAGAGAAAGAGAGTGCGTTTGCGTGGGCACGCACGTTCACAGGTGGAGTCTGTTATGCTCTTTCTCCTTTCCACTAATCTGCCTGTCAGTAATGAAGTCTGAGGCTTAAGTGTGGGAGAGAGCAGGCGTCATCCATTAGTCTCATCCATTTCCATTAATGTTCACGGATTACTTATTATTCCCTGATTAATAAACACTCGGCAAGCGTGTCCTCATAGCAGCCTCAATAAGCACAGCTTCATTAATGATTAGTATTAAGGCTATTAATATCCCAGTTACTGGCATTCACAGCCAGCACGACCTATATTATTATTGTGAGTGTTTTGTGAAAGCATCTTGTATGTGGGAGATGAATAAGGATAGGTGCATTAGTCACTGACATTAGCCTCTACTTTCAAGGTAATAATTTCATAAACAATTCACATTACCTTGGTATTTGGACATCCTCGAGCAAAAACAAGTAATCCAATTAGTAAACTGAGTGAGGCGCTATTGATTTCAGAAAAACATTACCCAATCAATTTTGGAGGGATAATGAAATTCCTTTACTTTGTGCTCCAAAATAGTATAAGAGTGTGTGCGTGTGTATGTGTGCACATGTATGTGTGTGTTTGTGCTACTCCAAAACTAAGAGCATAATTTCATGTTAGGCATGCCTCTCAGACCACACCCTAATGGGGTACAGAGGTCTCCCATCACACAAGTAAATACACACACACAAAGCCCAATGATGTCATCTATTTCGCATTCATTTACATTTTCTTTCAACATATTTTCTCTCTATTGCAAAAGACAATTGAAGCCAACATAACAATACTTGCTCTACTGTTTCCATTCAAACCTCTGCATCCTCAGTGGCAGTCAGTTAAACAGTGGCACACACAAATTGTCACACTTGTCCTCAACACCGCACCTCTTAAATATTCATGTAAGACAGGACTTGAACCCCTGCCACTGTAACTCTTAGTTGGATTATATATTGGACACAATTAGATTCTAGTGGAGTGGTATAAATAGCCTAGGGATGTTTGCAAGAATTACACCATGCCGGAAACTATTGTAATGCATTGTGTTGCAGTGTTCACATTTTGCCTGTGCAAATCTCCCTGGTCTCATGACACTAATCCCTAGCATAGTAAATTCTATGTTGTCTCATTTTACACCATGCCCGAGGTTGTTTTCTTTTCAATAATCTCATGGGCAAGTATAACTTGATTAGACTCCAAAAAATTTCAAGGGTGAAACTATTGATTGTATGCAAATGGAATTAATCTAAGACACAATTGTGTTGGCCATCTTTCTTGGTATTTATTTCTCTTGGTCCTTTAAATCAGCAGCTTTCACACATACACACTTAGACACAAACTCCAATCCAATTATATAGATAAATAGGCTAATCATGCCACAAAATTTTAATATGAGGTCTACGGGCAGGTCGATAAGCATAATCATTCGTGGTGCCAAATTTACAGCACAATTTTAGATAAGAGAGATGGGGAGAAAGAGAGAGAGGACAAATTGAACAGATAAATAGTTCCGTATTAGACATTAACATATGGATCATAAGGGAGCTAGATAAGAGGGGAGACATTTCATTAACGGAAAGAAACATTCGATTAAAAGACTTTTCTATTTACATCACTTCTCATAATTCATGGGAATGTGATGAGCGCTGCTGTCCAAACATTATAGCAGCCTTTTGTGGAGGGCAACAAATGTGATTTATATTGTTAAAAGGGCTCCCCTCTGCATTCAAAAATATGAAATGTTGAAGAAGGAAACAGTGTAGACAATGTCCGCCTCCACAGTTTAACATTTCATGTTAAACACCTTAACAACAGAGTGATGTTATGAAAATCATTTTTAAAACAAAATCTCTATTACAGCTTTCACTTATAAAAGGTGAAGCTTTGAAGCACTGTCATTGTTTTTCTATGCAATGCCCGTTCTCTCCTTCTACCATAGATAAGCAAAGCATGAGATGTATGTTCTGTGTACATGTTGAATTTTCTTTTCATGTTTTCATAGCTTTCGGCTGGCAGTCTCATCATCACCACAACCTACTGGCCCCCAGATAACTCAAACATCCTGCTCGACTAAAGACAATTATTCTCATAAATGCTCTTTTTGGCCTATTTCCTTCCTACTGGGATGTGTTTATTTCTTTGATTTTTTTTAATAATCATTGATAAGTTCCCTTTGAGGGATCTGACTGAGAAATCTTGTGACCGAGCACATCTGTTTAGCTGATGGCAAGACAGACAGTACAGAGTATGTGAAGAGTGTGTGTGTGTGTCCGTGTGTGTGAGTGCATGAAGGTTAGGAAGAGGGAATGGAAATATCACTGTTCTGTTAGACCTCAGTAGAGTACAGAGGTCTGCTATAAAGTTTAGGTTTAAAGTTTTCACTTTACTCAGCAAGAGAGTCTAAACATTTCAGTTAAAACATCTCTAAAACAACATCATCATCATCATCATCATCACCACACACACACACACACACACACACACACACAAAGACACATGGTAATGTAAAGTGTACTCACTGTTCCCAGCCTGAATAGGGAAATCCTCCCCAACTCCACATGAATGTCTGCTTAGACTAAACACAGCACAGCATGACTGTCTTCACAGACATCAACCAGTAAGAAACAAAAGCGCTGCACAGTGAAGCCTCGGCTAACCCGTATGCATGTACAGCATTCCCACTGTGTCTGTATCTTTTCCAGCTTGGATAAAACAAGTATTGATGAAACTATTCCATCTTAAATACTTGAACTCACTGTACAATGCACAATAGCTCAGATTTGATGTGAAACATCACAGCAACTGATATTTAATTATGCAATAATAATTATTATTATGTGTGCAGAGGGAAAAGTCCACTTTATCGGTCTTTGTATAATGACTGTGTTAGAGTGGAATGAATGGTGCCATTTTGAAATATACCACTCTTCAACTAGCTGCATATCCTACACAACCGGGTGCCACAGATCCAATCACTCAGACCTCAGTCATGTCTCAACCATTAATGAGTTTATTTCACTTTACTTCCCCAGTGACAGTTTTAGTGCCAATGTCACCTCTATTGATAGTGCTTCTCCATCCTGCAACTAATGATCAATAACAAAAACAACATCCCCAGAAGAGCAAAATACCATAATAAAAAAAAAGGGCGAGTACAAAGTATATCTAAAACGTAAACAACTCAACAAAGTAACACATGCTTAAGCAACGATCCACTAACACAACCATCAAAGGGTTCAATCAAATATCTCCAAGAGCACTTAGCGATTTAATCTGTGCGTAATGATGCTGATCGATTGGGGATGTGTATTTGAAGGACAAACATGTGTTTTTACTCTGCTTTACTTAATGAGTGTCTTTGTCCAATCACAGACTGTGATTAAGGGTGACAGAAGCGCTGCCTGCAGCATCCTGAACCATAAGCCCTGTCAGTCAGAACGTCTTTGGTCACAGAACATCTGAGGGAAACTGTGTCTTGCCTGTGAAGGAAGTTCTGTGGAGTCAAAAAAACACTTGCTAGACTTTAGTCTTCCAAAGAAAAATCTCAACCTTTGATACTCCAGACTGCATTGCATGGGTTACAGCAAAGTATACATGTAGCACTACATTTTTACAGTTCTGTCCTCATGCTGCATTCCACATGAAGAAAAATATGACTTCATCTCAAATACTATTTAATTTAGAGAATGAACAGAGACTTGTTAGTTCATTATGCAAGTCTTCCTGCTGTAGCAGCTCTTGCACTTATGGTCAGCTAATCACTGAGGAGATCTGATTGCTGCCAAGTCTCTCTCCACTTGATTTGATGGCAGTGTCTCAATCATGATTACCGAGCAGCATTGTTAGGTTCCTTTGAATAAGAGTGACTGCTAAATGCCATTTATGCAAAAACTGTGAAATGTATTTTTTGATATTCTGCAGTAATTGATGCTTGAGAGTTAAACCATTAATTCTGACATTCCACCTTGATTGTGCACTTGCAAGTATATCAGGGCGGCCTTTGCAGTGCACTGCCATATGACAGTGCACCACACTAAAGCACAAATACAGCAAGTACCACTTTTTTTTCTTCTTTTTTTTTGCTCAACAACTGAATCTAGAGCTGTAAACCAGATCACCTACAGCGTCCTTTTTTTCAAATCAGTGTTTACAGGAGTATTTTCCCCTCAAAGATGCGACGTAGAATGGGATGTGAAATCCAGTAACATCAAGCATGAATCAATGGGTTTCAAAACGTGTTTCAAAGAAACATAATCAATACAAGTAGTGTTAGGGTGACAACAAAACAGTTGAATCTATGCAGATTTGAGGAACATTTCCACTGCTTGAGGGCTGAATACAGTACATGACCTGGAATGAATGTGCTCTCAATCAGCCAATCAATTGGTAATGCTGGGGGTGATGGTGAGTAAACCAATCCCTTGGGTGGCTCGAGGGAAATCTGGATTATATTGCATTCCCACTCAGCAATGACTCTTTCTGCTTGAAGCCAGAGCAGACTAATCAAACAACATTACTGTAGAAGATCAATAGGCAGACAAATTGATGTATTGTTCCACATCCCAGCCTATTTCAAATGTTTATTAAAAGCTCATTTATGGCTTCTCATAAGTTTTAACTCATTTTTTTTGTATGTGCCCAAACTTTTTAAATTAAGTGACCAGATAAGTCAAATATTGTATGTTTACCCTGCTGTCCATGTGACTGTCTTGTCTTGTGTTCTCCTTACTGTTGCACAGAAGTGTTAACACCCATGAAGCTGGCTTCTGTACTATAGAGTACAGAAACAGTCCAGCTGTGCTGAACAGGGTATCAGAACACCTTGCTGTATCTTATCTGTGCAAAGCAAGAGGAATCTGCAACACTGATATGGAATCACTCCTACAAAGGTTCAAAGTTGGTTGATGATTCATAGCTGAATCTATATTCTTTGATACAGACAGCGCATATCCATAACCATAGTGGGTTTCTGAAAAAAAGTGAAAACATGAGTGTGATACTCTCTCAAAACAGACAGTTTATTGAAGATAATAATGTACATTGACATAGTATCTGTATTGAAATGAAGGAAGTCGATATCTGCACACTGTGGGTTAAAGTACATATGTGTCTGCGTCTGTGTGTGTGTGTGAGGGTTTGGGGTGGTGGTGGTATAATGCATATAACCTGGCGATGTAGTCTAGTACCCACTATCAGTTGAGAGAGGCTGCATACATTTCTTTCACAAATAATCTAATCTTTTTAATTTGAGAGATAAGGCAGAATTGACTGTAATTATGTGCAGCTGGGTCTGTGAGGAATTCAGAAAAAAATGAGGCTAAGCCCATCTGCTGACTGGGAAACTGGGGGAGGCAGCAACATTGGAGGGAGAGAGAGAGAGAAAGAATGAAAGGAAGAGACTCTAAAATCATTAAATCAGCCACTATCTCCTCTCCTCTGTCACTCAGAGAGAAAAAAGAGGCACTAATGAAATATTAATGCCTTCCTTATTTTGAGATTTACATTAATCTTTCCTCTCTCTTTCTGTCTGTCTCTCTCTCTTTCTCTCTCCTCCACAGCTCCGTATGTGAAATGTGAAAGCTGTGCTCGGAATGACTTGAATATATATTTCTAATGAGACGCCTGTGTTACAGAATGTCTCATTTTTCTGCTTGTTTTGCAATCCAAAGTTGCATATATTGCACAGCGAATATGGTAGTGTGCTTGCGAGAGGAGGGAATGAGACAAGGGGGAGGCAGAGGGAGTCGGGGGAGGTTGCTTGATCTGAAAGTGAAAAGACGGAGAGAATGAGAATGAAAGCGAGAACAAGAGAGTGAATGAAAGAGCAAGAGGTACTGACTCTGGCTGTAGTAGCAGTAGCAGAGAAGAGGGCGTCAGGCAAGAATGTGGCAGTTTCCTCTGGCCTCGTCCCATTTGGCAAAGGTTCAAATGGGAAAGCAAAAAAAAAAAAAAAAAAAAGCTGGGGTGTGGATGCTCCCAGGAGGTGGGGAGGAATTAGGAGTGTGTCAGGTAAACCAGCCACAGTTTTCTCAATGTCCGCCTCCACAGAGACCTGAAGCAAAAGCAAACCTGACACCACTGACGCTGCCGCCTCTCTTTCTCACTTATACACACACACACGCACACACACAGGGCATTAAGTATGAGGGTGTTAGAATTACCTCACTTGTGCTTACACACACACAGGCTTACAGGCACACACGCACACACACACACACACACACACAAAAGGCAAAATATGAAACCTGATGTCAGCCCAGGCAAAACTGCTATGTGTGCTTTTGACTGTGGAATAGGTTCAGAAATTGCTAAGTGTAAGGCCCCCTGATACCGATCAAAACTGTTTTACCTTGATGACTTTGCTATGAACCTTCCACTTACATACAGTATCCGAGAAATAAAGGAAACACTGAAACAGCTGCAATTTTACCACTGCACTGTGAAACAGCCTAAGTGCAGATAAGTATGGGTGGTATGGAACATTGATTCTTGAAGTGAGCATTTCTCTGCAGCATGCTGCCTACTTCCATCCCATCAGTGTTTCATCATTCCCAGAGTGAGACTTTCCTGGCAGAACTGAGCATTCCCATGCTGTCCTACACAATGCGGTAATTTCCCTGTAGCGTTCCCATTGCAGCTACATACATTTACCACACAGACGTGTGACTTTCCCCCCTCCGGCGCCCAGAGCAGCAGTGTGGCACACTCAATGTAGTGGTGTGGCAGTCATATACCATGCACACCACAGCAAAACGGCAAACTGCAAGCTGATGCTGTTGCTGCTACGCTGACTGATGCTGTCTGTGCCTGCAGGGTGTATGTAGGGATGAGTGTGTATGTGTGTCTGAGTGGTGCAATAGAGGTGATGGTTGGAGGGGGAGGGTGTGTAGGTGTCTAGTGTGTGGATGTCTTAAGAAAAAAAAAAGGTGACACTATGCAGTGCCAATCACCATGACAGGCACTCTTCATCTTCCATAGAGACCGAGTACAACAAAGAGCTGAGTTAATAGGCAGACACGGCTCAGAGGACACTAAAGACCGCCTTCCAACCCTGACATCTAGAAGTAGACACTCACAAATTATTGGGACAAGATAATTGGCTCATTTTCCTCACATTACTCCTCACTGAAGTGCAAACACATAACCAGGCACATGATGCTAGATGTAATTAAAAAAAATAAATATGCACAGGATACAGACGAAAAACAAAAAATTCCAAACCTGAATATGGGCTTATCTGGTCAAGAAATCAGATATGTCAAAATTACAGCTTGCAAAGTAAAAGTATGTGGAAATTGCAAGTCCTCTAAAAACACTGCTATGATTAAGGTTTCATAGAGTTAAAGCGGAAAGGTTAGGGGAAATGTTGTGTTTTTTGTTAAAAGAATTACTTCTTTAAGGTCAGGGGACCTTTGTTGTTATGGTCAAAAGGAACCAACATTGACTGCAAGTTGGAATGGCTTGCTCAATTTCTGTGACTCACATATGATAAAACGGCCAAATTATGCATTGCATTTACTGTGAAGAGTGAGGCCAAAGCACGGCTGGGAACAGTGCTTTTTCTGTTGGAGCACAAATTTTCCAAACAGAAATGTTAAAAAAGCACAATGTTTCCAAGAAACATGTCCTGTGCCTTGACAGGCGCGTGGCCGGCAGAACAGCCACCCTCCCCACAGCATTTCAGTGCCAGGCAGCAGTAAACCGAAGCGGTCAGGAGTCAGAAATGATAATAAAACTGAAAGCTGCTTATAATATAAAATTTTGAAAGCACCTAAATGTAAAAGTTAGGTGCAGCAGTGCAACCAATGGAGAAAGTTAATCTGGAGCCCTGAACAAGGTATTATAGTACAAAATATATAACAATACAAACTTTAAAAAGCAAAACAAAATCATAAAAATCTGACCAACAGAAGAGATTTTGTTCCAAACACTCAAGTTCCCTGTCCAACTGCCTGCACTGTCATCGCCTTTTTCAACATGATCATCATCATCATCATCATCATTAATAACATCAGTGAATTATAGAGCAATAGACATAAAAAGATGTAAATACTGCTTGACACAACTGTTTTATTCGGTTACAGTGTGTAAATCTGAATACTCGTGGTATCCTGGATGCAAATTGACAAAATTTTGACCTGATTTTATGAGCAGATCCAATGAGATACAACAGAAAAAAAAAAAAAAAACACCCCGAAAAGTACCTGTGCTGCACCTCATTATCCGGCTGACTTTTCAAGAACACCGGTGATGCACAGAAGAGTTTCTGCAACTCTCAAGTCTCAAGCACAAGACTAGAAGGCACCTTGACAGTGTGTATTTTTATTTCTGTTCTACAGGAATAAGAGGGAACAGGGGCAAAATTGATCCAGAGGCTATTCTTGAAAATATGTATGAGTGATGCTGCTAGTCTCTCTGTCTCTCTCTCTCTCTCTCTCATTACCCAGTCTGAGCTACCGACTTCCATAATCCTGGAAGGTTTAGCGCCGCTGTGTTGTGATTGGTTAGACATTACATCAGGGTGATGTAATACTCCTAGGACTGGCTAGTGTGTCGGGCATGGGGAAGAAGGCAGGGAAGAGGAGGAGGGGGTGGGTGGCCTGAGTACTGAACGAGGAGAGAGGGTTAGAATTGGGGGGGGGTTATATTGAGCAGAAGAACACTCTCTCTCGCTCTCTCTCTCTCTCTCTCTCTCTCTTGCCTCCAGCCAGTGAGTGTGCATGTGCAGCCGCCACAGAAAGCCTCTAATCCCAAAGCACACAGCGGTGCTTTGGAGAAGGAGGGAAATAATCAAGACTGTTTCCATAGGCCCCCATCTAAAGGCTGGAGATAAGCTTTGCTGTGCATGCTGCCGTGTGTACTGGTAGCAGCTGTGTGTATTGGGGATACATACACAAAGCAGAAATGGGATTTTTGGGGGGCTGAAATTCAATCATTAATTGCAAATAGACAGAGGAGAGGAAGATGATTGTTTGGCAGGGACAGAAAATGCCAAGGCATTTGGTGTTTGTGCATAATGACTCGTAGCCAATTTCTCACTTCAGAGCAAGGTGTTTTTTCATGGATCCAAAGGTGTTATACCATATCTCTGACTTGAGATGAGGTTTATGAACGGCAATGCCCAGGGCACAAGCAATGTGTTTTCACCTGATTGCTTTCATGCCATGGTAGACAATGCATTGAAATGCAAAAACAAAGTGATGTTAGCAAAATGAATGATATGTTAAAAAAATGAGATATCTGAATTGAAACATAAAGTGATGGATAGCACAAAACATTTAGTCAAATAAAACCAGTTAATAGAAAAAGGATGGTACTGCAAGCCCCAAAAAACATGAACTGCATGGCCTAAATCTAAATCTTTCTTGTTCATGGAGCATTTCCAGCATCCAAAATGACTCCTACATTTAAAAAAAATGTGTAAGATACAGACTAACATGGCACAAGATTACACCATTAATTTACCTATCTTGACAGCAAAAATTCTACAATATACACAGTTCAAAGGAACTATAGTCATGATCTCTATAACCAAATGTTTGGGCGACGGATTGAAATGGCCTTCCAAACTGGAGGTCAGACTGGAGGCAGCATCCAAATAAACGTCATACTCTGTCATTTGGCCCTAAGGCTGTGTGCATGTCTTCCATCAGCCCTGATCCGTGAGTTTATTTGGAGGAGAAAATGCTGTGCTGCCCAAATTACCAAATAATGCATTCAAAGTGCTGAGGCAATGACAGGTAAATATGGCAAAACACATTCTTCATTTGGGATACTGTAAATAAAAAGAGGATTTTTATGAGCCAGAAAATGCACTTGCTTTTAATACAGTGTCTCTGTGAAATAGGATTGGAGTGGAAAATAAGCCTGAGGAGACTTGCTGAATTTTTGAGCCTGCTATGGAATGAGACATTGAATAACGGAACAAGTTGTTGAATAAAATAATGGATATGAGACATTGAATAAAATACCCAAGCTGAAATTATGAAAGGTTTACAGATGGCTTGAAAGCCTAACAGAACTTATTTGCTAAGAATGATGACAAAGACATCTCCAAAACCAGTTTAAGGTCATACATTGCCCAAAGTTAAAATCACGTCCTCATCTCGCATTAAAGTACAAAGCCAAAGAAAATGAGCAACACTTTTTTTTTTTAAAAAATGAACACGTACTTTGTGTTGCTCTGTGAGCACTTCTGAGTTAGATTATGTTTATTCGCTAAGCGGAATCTAACAGTCTAACTTCCTGTTGACATGCAAACTCTATCTGCTGTCAGCCACAAAACTGACAGAAACCTCTAAGGTATTATGAAAGCAAAGTCGGACAACCTTTGAAGGAAACTGGAAAAAAAAAAACCCTGAAAACTACCTGAATGACAACTTGTCAGAATGAAAGACTGCCATTTCTTACATTGCTTCAGGCTAGGAATGGAAACTAGGTAATGACTATCGTGATAGCACACAGACAAATACACAAGTGAGCACTCACACACACACACTCACACACCCACACACACATTGACACTGACACACAGTTACAATGGCTGTGTCTGGTTAGTTCAGAGGCTGTCTCCAGAGCTTGCTGGTCTAATTCTAACAGAAAGAGACCTGGTTTGAGTCACCAAGGCAATGCACTTGCAACACCTGCTTTCTGTGGCTTTATTAAGTATCCTATGGGAAGTCTGTATTAAGTAGTTGTGTATGTGTGTATCATACAGACAAACTCAGAGTTGTATCTATATGCCTCCCTCTCTAAATATTTCTCCACTTCACAAACTGATTTCCATTTTTGTATAACCTGTCAACAAGGATCTTTGTGAACCCTGCTCTCCACCAGCCAGCCAGCCAGCTTGTCTGCACTCCTCTCTGATAGTCCGTCCCTGGCTGTACTGCTACATGCTGTAACGCATCTCCCCCTGCACTCAGGTCTCTGTGTTGTTGCCCTGCCTGCATCGTCTGCACTGTTACATGACTGTCTGGAGCGCACTGCACCCCTCTCGCCGTGACAAGAGGTCAGTGAGTGCTCCTAGCCCAGCTGACGTCATGCTGCTGCAACCCCGCAGACACACCAACAGGCAGGCAGACGGACAGGCTGACACACAGACAAACCAATGAGCAGACTGGGTGTATTTATAGCCTCTCTGCCTATGCATCTTCACAGCAAGCTGCATGGCCACATATGCCCTGAAGGCAAACCCATCCTGAATATGTTGTGTTTATTATGTGGCATCCACAAGTCTGAGTTCTACAAGTACAAGCATTTAAGTGGCTCTCTTTGTGTAAATGCAGGTACAGTATCAGCCATTGAAGTCCAGTGATCATTTCAGGAAAATCATTCTCTCTTTCCCATTTTACGAAAAGGTGTCTATGTTGGAATGCTCATCTCCCACGGTTAATGAACACACTGTTACACATCAGCTAATATCACAGTGAGGATGTGCGCTTAGTACAATGCTTTACACCATTACTTATCTAATAAACTGTAGGAGGCAACTGCCATTAGCACTGGCACTGATGCTGATATTCACCTCCCACTTGCGGTCTCCTGCAAGCTAATCTGCCGTATACTGTATGCAAATATGAAACTGTTACTGTCAGGATGCAGTCTAATTCCACATTATTCTCCGGGTAGTGGGCCAATCAGGTTGACTTTGAAATGGATTGTGGGTGATTAGCCGGGAATGCTGGGAGAATGCCGAGGTCTCTCTGCTGAACCCCGCAGCTGGTGCTGGAGTCAGCAGAGCAACGATCCAGGTAATTAATTCTTTGACAAGCATCAGTGATTTGGAAAATCAGTAAGAATGGCAGACGCTGATCAAAAGGGAAACACGTGGAGAGATGTTTAAACAGTGGGCGTTCGAGGCGTCAGTCACGCACGGGCCCAGACGTCGGGCCCAAAGCCCAAACACCAAACACCACAATGCACTGAGCTGACTATCAAACAGCAGCAGGCTGGAGGATGCCCGGTGTGTTCTGGATTGGCACTCACAGAAAAGCAGGAAGTTATACACCAATTAATGCACACACACAGGCAAAGTCAAAGGAGGAGTAAGTGATTCTAGAGAAAGATTGTTGAATTCTGAACTCACCAGCCAAACAAATACACCCCTCCTCTGTCAGAGGGTCTACCCCACAAATTCTTGCAACAACACAGACAACTGGGCTATCAAACCATAAGACAAATATGATGGAATCCAAAGTGTCTACTGCCCAAGGTTAAGTCAGTGTAAAATAAAGGGAAGCAAGTTTTATTGCTAAGAAAATAGAGGTTGCATATGTTTTTGTAGTACTGTAGGAAGTGCGATAATAAGCCTGCCAATATTTCAATAGGTGTTGAAGTCAAACGTTTGTCAAAGCCAAAGTCTGAGCCAAGGAGTAGATTAGCCTATGTATCTGTAACTTACACTCTAATGTCAGTGGTACATCAAGGAACATTGTTTATTGCAAATTCTAAAAGAACAAGGAAGAAAATAAAAAGGCAGTGATATATCTGACATCATTTAGATTTTCTTCTTACTATGGTGTAATTCCACAGAAGAACACATTACACAGGCGAAATGCAGTGCACAGTTCCAAAGGAAATAACACTAAGTTTGTCATAGAAAGTAAAACATAAATATTTTCATACCAAGTTGGAAAAGTAATATCTCTGATGTTATTTGCCTTTCATTATTATCAATGTGTAGCTCTGTTCATCATGGGCGAGAATGTGGAAAAGGGAGTGTAGTGGGCAGAAGCAAAGGAAGAGGCAGAGGTCGGCGTACAACGGGCTCCAGCAGCCTGGCCTGTGCACCAGCACAAACGCCCCGATGTTGCTGATTTGCTGGTGTAGTGTTTTGCGGCTCAATCCGAGCCACTTCGTTTCCCCATTTACAGAGCCAGTGCTGTGTAGGAACACCAGATTCTTTTTTCAGTGCACACACAGAACGGACAGCTAGCAGGGAGGAAATATGTGCTGATATTGACAAGAGGTATACTTGATTAGAATCGCTGACTATACCTTTAATTCATTCAGCAATAACTGATTCGCGCACACACACACACAGGCAAATGTATCCAGATATACACCGCCGTGAATTCAGGCACATGTGCATAGTACAAACATTATTACAATGCACTCAACATGTACAGTAAACAATTCATGTATATGGACTAAATGCAAAAATACAGATAAACCACACATGTATATTCCAGTCACAAATCCATGCATGCAGTACAAACACTATGAATGTACACCCCAGGACCATAACTCAATATACACGCACGGACATGTGGTAAAGATCAATTCATTTTCAGTATTTATTATACATATTGCACTAAGCCTATATCTGTTGAATGAAATGCAAACAATGGCGTGATATTCATGGGCATGAGATCACATAGATGCAAGCACACACACAGCACTCTTCATAAATACACAAGAGGTTGGGTTGACGTTACTGCCATAGCCTTGATTAAATCATGCGTATATCCTTTATTTGATTGTATGGATAGAGAGAAAAAACACACAAGCGGAAAAACCGTAATGAAACATCATTGGCACGGCTATTACAGACACACTGTCCAGAATACAAATTCCCCATGCAGGTATTTGTTTTCATCCATCAGTATTCATTATGCGAGTGAATGTATCATTGGAGTGTAGCTATTGATCCGGTATTAAATCTCATTGTTATATTCCTATTCAGCAGCGAGCCAGGTGAGGGAAAAAAGAAGGGTGACCAAATGTCATGGTGACAACATGCAGCATTGTCAAAGGTAGCTTTATCGATCAAGATAGACAGAGAGAGAGAAGGGAGATATTTCAGCGGGACCCCAACCGTCTGACATTTTAGAAAAGCTGTCCTTTCTATTTGTTACCCTCTATTGTTGCACACAAAGAGCATAGATGCCTTGACTGAGGCAATTTGAGCTATGGCCTTCGCACCCAGCACAGACAGTGAGCAGGTTCTGATGTAGCTCTGCAAAGTAGGAGGTAATTTCACAATTCACATGCTGTGTTTCTGAGAAGGTTCGCATTGTGAATATTGTGCTGGTATCTTGCTCTGACATTTTAAAGGCCTCGCTGTCATACCTTGTCAGCGGTTAATCTGAAACACACTGTGGATGGAGGCTCTGGTTTGGTAAGGGTCCAATTAGCTTGCCAGCCATGTACAGCAATTCTTCAGACAACTTAGATGACTCAGAAACGTCCCCGGTGGGACTCCCCTTCTTTTCTTTTACCGTTCAGATCCAAATGAAAGTGAATGGTCTGAGGACTGGGGAAACACCATGAAGCACACAGGCAAGTAGACATGGATGACTAAATGAGTGTTGTCGTATCAAAGCTAAACTGCCACCAAACATGTCAGATTGGAGCAACAACACAATAAGGGCAGGCCAGTGCTGCGTGTTGACCAGGGAGAAAGCTGGCTTCTCTCTCTCTCCCTTTTTCTCGCCCTTTATGTCTGACTCACTCGGGTAATTAGCACAGACTTGCATTTTCCCTGTGTATGGCTTAAAGCGTCTTGTGTTAAAGCAGTCCAGATCAAAACGGCACGTCATACCACATTATCTTCAACACTGCTCCACAGCAACAGCCCAGCTCTCCAGTCTGCTCTGCTCTTCCTCTGCTTCCCTGGATGTTTATCTGTTGCTAGGACTGGAAAATCTCCATGCTCATTGTTTTGCACCAAGGGGAAGCGAAGAGCGGATTAAGCAGATCTCCTGATCTATGGAATGACCTTACATTTTAAGGCTCCAGCAGGAAGAGCATTAGCTCTAACTCTCCACACAGGTCCCCCCTCCATTCAATGCACTGCAATCCAACCCATATCAATCACGTCTCCTGCAGACCAACTGCCTGGTCCCAACCGGTGGGTCTCAGTTCAAAAACGGACTGTAGCTCCATTCTGTGAGGGTCAAAAGGATAATGTTTTTTTGTTAACAAAAAAAACAAAAAAAAACACGCAAGAACAAGAAATAAGAAACTGTTGCACATTTCTAAAAAGCTTCACAACAAGTAGCCTAACAATCAAGGTCCACTTATAGTCCACGTAAGTAGCTGCCTCAGCTGCCTTTGCTGGTCATACAACACCCCTCACAAGTCGTACTGGTCCCTAAGGGGGTCACTTTGCTAGCAGCAGAGATAAACAAGCTAGCTCCTCAACATGACAGACAGTAATATTCATATTTTGTCACTCCGTTGACACAGTTTACTATGAAATCACATCACTTCCTCTTAGTCACAACCCAGTCAAATCAAAGCGCACAGACATGACACACACTACTAGAATCAATTCACTCTCGCCATTGGAGGCAGGGTCTTCCATGTCCATCAATGGTAAATGCTGATAAATGCATTTAGAAATCATATTTAAAAGAAAAAATAAGCACATATGGGGATATGCGTGTTTTTTTTTTTGCCTCATAACCATCAGATTAATTTCTTTGTAAAGCATAAATTGGGCAAACTGGGTGATACATACATAACATGCCTTAAATGACTAAAACGTGTTGGAGTTCAACGGGCGAGGCCTTGGATACTTTTAATTTTTGTTTGACATACAAAACAAATGAATTAACCGTTATTGTCTACTAAGAGTGAATGGCACAAGTAATGGCGGTGCCTCCACTTATTAGGAATACACAAGATTATGTTTTACATCCCATTAAGAATTGATGTATTCAGTTAGTACCCTCTTGTGTTAACTGTTTTAAATAACAAAAAAGAAACATGAACGCAACACAACAGACTCTCAATGCTAATCCTGTACGTTACCTTTGAGCTGGGCGCTGCAAGAGTCAACACGGTGCTCTGCGCTGATATCAACAGTTCAGACTGAAGTTGAAGTCCACCGGAGACAAATACTGCTTACAGGTTCCCAGGAACGAGCTGTTTAATGAAAACAAATGCCGCCTCAGTCACTTTAATCATCCAAAAAGTTCAAATAGTATCTCATACCGAGGTAGTTTTAGCTTTAGCTGTACTAAGAACACTTAGATAACAATATTCAGTAACATATCCTTCTATGACATTGGGAGATATGCTAGCATGCTAACGCGCTAATCGCTAGCACGCTAACGCGCTAATCGCGATTAGCATGATAAATTTTACACGCTGCACCGAATAGGTACAGTTTTAAAAAATACGCATGTATTTACGCAAGTATTTACCTCTTGGAGACTGAAGTAAGTCCTCAACAAGGTGGCATAGCTCGGTGCTAACCGAAGTTAAAAACATATTCACTAACTACCCAAAGTCAACAATACTAACAGGACTGCGCCTGCTGCTTCACCCTGTAACCCCCCACCCCCCGCACCCTTATAGTGTCAGGTGATTGGGGTGAAAGTTCATCACAACACAGAGCTACACGATTAAATAAATGTCAAGACAGACAATGTCATGTTTTCTAGGGTTAGATTGTTATATTTCCAGCAACTTCCAGGGCATGACCCGCCAAAGTCAAAGGTTAATCCCAATAGAGATAATTTGTAAAATAAAAAGATGCAGATAAAAGCTTTGTATTTCACCAGTAGAATAATGTATGGATCAGAGTACACGCTTGGCTTGAAACATCCCTTGAAAACAACTTTTTTCTTTATTCGTTTCAGGAGAGCAGCGGTTTTATTTCCTTTTTTGTTCTATTATTTGTCTTAGTAACATCTTATCCAGATGAAAAACTCCAGCCTTAATTTGTCCTAATTGCTTTAACAATGTTTTTAATGTCATTGATTTTTAAGCCTTCACTTCACTTTCTTGTTGTAACAATTTATTTGATTGGACTTCAAGGCCAGTTGCACACTGTTTATTTTGTTTTTTAGTTTCTGAAATTAAATTGTATCGCTGGGAAGTATGGACCCCAGAGACTGAACCAGTTGGAAATAATTCCTTTAGACAATATCTTGCCATCACCATGGAAGAAGGGATCAGCTGAGAGAGAGACAGGGAGAGAGAAAGGGAGAGACAGAGCTATCGGGGAAAGTTTGTCAGTTAACATCTAGGGGGGTAGGTACAGTAAATGGTGCGGCAGAAACTTTGAGTGAAAACCTTGCACAGCAATAAAGTGATATACACATGAATAATGCAGCAGCATTTAGTTCAGTGCTTAGGCAGTGGGGGAATCAGATGTCCCTGGTGCCCTAAAGGATTCCAGTCTACTGAGCCAGCGTCTCTGGTCTAGAATAGACCAACACAGACCCAAAGGAGAATCCCAGTGCTCCACACTGTCCTGCCAAGACACATACACAAGATAGACACACACATTCATCATAGATAGCACACACAAACATGCATTAGCGATTGTGTGCCCACATATTCAGCCACCGTGCCTCACATAATGGAACACATACTTAAATATACAACCTCCATCACCACCACACACTTACTCTTCACTCTAGTGAGTGTTTTGTGTCATTCAAGGAAAGCAGTCTTTATGAAATAATGCAAATAATTCCCTCCATTGTATGTCTGTACATGTGTGTCCCTGACGCAGCAAATGGTTTTAATGTATCATATTAACAATGTTTCTTAGTGATGACATTACACAGAGACAAAGCACTACGTGTGTTGAGAGAAGCTCTGAATAACTGTAGAAACATCAGTTTAGTGTTGGCTTTACTTTTTGGTAATACTCGTGGGGTTTGGGGTTTAAAAATAAATCTGGAGAGTAAGTGACTAAGGGACTGTGGAGGCGAGTGGGCAAGAGTTTGAGTGTTAATTTCACAGAACTGCTGAGAAGATTTCATTTTGTTGTCTCAGCTGCCCGAAGAATCAACTAATGACTAATTAATTACTACACATATCCAAATCAAATCATCTGCTTCTCCTTGCCATGCATATTCTCTTTGGCTGTCATTCAACTTCTCTCCTTGTGCAAGTAGACGAAGCACACCCTCAAAAATGAAATGATGCCATAATTTTTTTGGTTTTAAAGGAGCAACACACAACAAATCCCTCAGCATATCTTCCTTCATTTATGTAGTAGAAAAGGTTTTATCCTCTTGCTTCTCAGTCAGCCTTTGGGCATATGGCATTTATGCAGTGATGGGTGTGCGTGCGTGTGTGTTTAATGTGTTGACACCACAGCTATTTACCAGCTTTTCCTTGACATTAAACCGTTTGATTTCCATTCAGCCAATGCAAATGAGGCCAGGAGAGCGTCGCCTCTGTAACATATGCAGCTCCTCATTTGCTGCCAGGGCCAGTGAGCTGGAGACATGGGCGGGGCCGCTCTTCACATTGGAATGGTAATTCACCAATCAGTGAGTTGACATGCTCGGCAAAAGAAGGGAGAGCCGCACAGCGCTGACAGGGACATCAGTTTCACGAAACATTTCCTCCTCTGCACCTGAAAGCACGGCATAATCACGCGCAAGGGCGATGCACCATGAAATGGAATGGGCGCCCAGATCCGGGGGAGCGGACACAGTGCCGTGTCCACAGAAATGAGGGTCATTCTTTACCCAGAGATGCCAGTGTCAGTAGAAAAGGCCCTGCAGGTCCAGGTCAGACAGTCGCACAGCTAGCTTCATGATACCAGTTCACGTCAAACTTTGACTTCATCTTTGACTTGAATGAGGCAGAATTATGTAGTATATGGTGTCAATTAATCAACATCTGCTACAGACATGACACTTATGTCTGTATCAGTTCTCTCAATGCAAGAGAAATGCAAGTGTTAGTAAGGTTTCTGACAATGGTGTGTGCTGTTAATTTCACCTGTGTGTTAATTTAATCTGAGAACATTATAAATTAAAAGCTTTGTTGAAATAAATGGCAAACCGTATCCGCTGTTTTGCATGACCCCATGGAATCACCACATCTCCGTGACTGCCTAGTGTTTATGTTTTTGTGAGCATTAGTTTGTATTTGTAAAATCCCCCACAGGTCATGTGTATTGTGAGACGCATTTTAGCTTGCAGAGGAACAAATGTGTGCCAAGTGAGATAAGAAATGACTGCTGTTAATAGACTTTGCTCCCAGAGAAAGTTCAACCCAGCCAAAAAAAAAATAAATAAAAAACATGATCTGAATCCTCAAACTAGTGCCTTTTCTATCTGCCAGATGTATCAATGTTCCTCCAAGCAATCAAGAAGTAATTCCCTTTATCGGCCAACATGAATATTAAAGTTTTGTGCTAGAGGGATTGAGGGTATAAACACTGCCGTCACCAGCACCTGTCAGGGACTGCGGTGGATAGTTGATGAGGCGAATGAGTGGCTCACAGTGCAATAGCATGGCTGTCAAGATACCAATGGTGACACCGGCCAGAGCTGAAGAGCAAGAATGTTGATTAGTGGGAGCGATTAGCATCTTTGTCTTCGGGTCCTTGTCATCCAACACATGTAAATTTAAACCAGTGTGACAGCAACAGACCCTCACATTAATGTTGTTTACAGCCAATGCAAATGAAGAGTAAACAAACAAATATCTGAATACAGAGGGAGAAGGGGAGGGGTTCCCCAGACTGAAGACCTTTTACACATATGCAAATGGTAGTTCTCATGACATGCATCTAGCAGGAAATTAAGACAGAGAGAGGCAGAATTACAGAGCAGTATGGAAATGTGCAGATGTGTGGATATGCTACGCTGCTTCATTATGACCGGAAAAATGGCCCATGTTAATATTCAAACATCTTGATAAACAAAAGACACAAATGAAGACAGTCCCCTGAGGATCAGGACAGAACACTGATGATCTTAACACTCGCCAAACAACATCCAACTCAGAGACAAAATTTGTCCCTGGGCATTACACAATTACACCGTGCACACACACTCAGACACACACTCAACACCGAATAAACAAAGAGTGGAACATGCTGGAACATTTAATGTGCATCTGGGGGTCATGTCTGGTAATGCACTTAGAAACAAGATGACTGGCGGTGGTCATAAAAGCTATCGACACCTGCAGACCATTTATCAAATTGGTCTGCAGTTGTCCGAGTTTTCAAATGGTCTGGATTAATTCTGTCACAAATATTTCTCCAAACTCTATCAAACAAAACAAATGAAGCCTGTTTTGTTCTCAGGACTGAAAAACAATAATCTCTGTCTGTAAAATGAACTAAACAAGCAAATACACAGAGCAGGTTTTTCGTTCTTTTTCTTTCAAGTTTGCGTCATCTGGTCACGTGCTCTTCACTCGTCATCGTCTGTGTTTACGGTGGCATTAGGGTCATCACTGCACCCACAGTTAACGGAAGAGTGGAGAGAGAGAGAGAGGGAGAGAGACAGTGAGAGATGATCAAGCCAGTTGTCCTTGTGTGGAGCACACTATACTGTTGACTTTGTCATGGTGCCATGTTGGATTGTGTCCACTCCATCATATCCATGCCCAGATGCTACAAGAGAGATAAGTGGATTGTACAGAACAGGCTTGTCAGGGATCCCATATATTCATCCTGAATCTGTGGATAGTAGAACACAAATAGGCTTTTAAAGCAAAGTGATTTAGATTGGGTTCGTTTTTTTTTTTAAGTCTCTTTTATTATGGATTGTTTTACACTGACATCAACTTGGCTCAGCCAGAAGGCATGTTTCTTGGAAACAAAGCAAACTGCCGGCAGTATCAAATGTTTTCAATGGCTTTTAGGGGCCAGAAAATGTAACATTAGCTACCTATTTGAATGCTGAGCTCATGAACACTGTAGTAAATGGGAACTGCAGTATTTCCTGAAACATCATTAGGAGGACATGTCTAAAGCTGCCTTCCCTTGAAGTTGTGCTTCACATAATCAGAAACCAATACAATTTGATATGAGAACTGAAAATTACCATCAAGTTATGCATATTGATTTTGGTGTGTCTTTGCTTTTATTATAGTAATGATGTACTTGACTTTGTAATGAGTGTTTTAAAAGGAAAGAAAATTGTTAATTTACACCTTTTTTTGATTAGATGGTCTAGTCGCTGTTTGCTGTGCTTTATCAGGGTTTATTGCCAACTGATTATTTTGTGGAATGACTCCCTCACAATAACACCACTGATGCATTAAGTCAAGATAAAAGCAATCTAAATATGAACATGCATGATGGCTACGCTAAGTGCACCCAACTAATGGTTTCATTATTTCATAATAAAGGGTTAATGTATATTCAAAATGCCTATTTACTCAAATTGTTCTTGCATATATATGGCTCTTAACAGAAGTGCTCTTCAGCTTCTTGTGAGCTTAAGGTTTTTATTTGCCCAATCAACATGGTTCAGATAAGGCATATATTTTCAAATACAGCTACACTGGTGTTAACAACCTGAGCTCACCATTCAACAGAGGGTTAAAAAAGAGATTAGTCAGCTTCCCATCTCCTGCCCCAAAGCACACAATCACACACTCACACACCCTCCTCTACACCGCATGACCCTGTATATTTTTGAACCTCAGCCAGCTCTCTTCTTTAAGAGTCCAAATCCTGGTGGCTGCCAGTCAACTTCAAAGCGGTTGGGCTGTGGCTGTCTTTCTTAACCTCCAAATCTGGCTGGTCTTGTTACAGCTGCGCTGTGGGGACAGAGTGGGCAGTGTTTGCATTTGTATGTGTGTGTGTGTGTGCCTTAGTGGACAGAGTGGGCAGTGTGCTGGGTCTGCTGATTAACCCCTGGGCCAGGGCCGCTCTCCTCAGCCAGACAGATCGGCTTTCGCCAGTCCCGGCCCCTGTAACGGGAGCCTGCTCCAACAAGCCACTTCAAAGAGACAGGGCCAGCAGGAATGTCAGGTTCAGAACCAGGGGGAGTGAGAGAAAAGAGCAAGAGAAAGAGGGTGAAGCAGAAGCAGGAAGAGGATTGTGTGTGTGTTGCTAAGTTTGAACATGGGGGAGAGGGGGAGCTCACTTTCTGGTCAGCAGCAGGACTTTGGCTGTTTCTGGACCTCACTCGCTCAAGCGCTTCCTTTTTTCATTTGCAGCAGAGTGAAGTTGTTTTAATTTAATTTGGCTGCAGAGCAAAACGCCTTTGGGAGTGTTTGGCCTGTGTCAGATCAGCTGTGCCTCTTTAGAGACGGGCAGCATGTGTGCAGAGTCTTTTCTCCTCTGCTGCTGCAAGGCGATGCCTCATCCTCTCACTGACCTCTCGGAGTCAAAGAAAAAAATCAAACTGCAATGCAGCCCTGAAAAATGGTGTAATTTTACAGCAGGAAATGAATTTGTTTCATTACACCGCAACAGCATGAGAAGTGAAGGGTTGACATTTTTGGATCAAAGATGTGTTAGTCATTGGATGTGATACCAGGAGAAAAGAAGAGATAATGATGAGATCTCACTGTCCGTACTGATACAAAAAAAACTTTGATGCCTCTTGTCCCCAGTTACGCTAGGTGTAGTGTTACTGGTGTACTGACTGTGTGTGTAGGTGCCGGTTTGCACACTGTAAGTGTGCATTAGTATTTGTGTGTGCACTGTTGAGTGATGAAGCTGGCATCCATGTATTTTTTTTAAGTTCTTGAATCATGGTGTGTCTTCTTTTTACCTGTGCAGTGGAGTAAACACAAATTATTCTTTTCATAAGAAGCAAAATACAACAAAATAACACATTCTCTTCTTATTTTACATTCAAAACTTCCACTACTACAAGCACAAAAACCTCTCAGACTAGTGTGTTTAGTGTAGTTTGTGTGTGAGTTTCCATAACTCAATAAACAAAACTACATGTTGCCTGACAGGATAAAACATATCCAGCACACTTTAAAGACGAGCTACAAATCCTTCCATGACATTTTCTATGTGCATGAGTGTGAGTTCTAAATGTGTGCAAATGTGATGGTGATTAATTTTGCAATGAGACACACCCACACAAATGTGTTGTCATGAGATTCCTTGAAGTCACACAGAAGAATCCCCTGTGGAGGTTAGGTTTGCTGTGGCAGAGAAGCTGGGCTGAGCCGCTCCGTCGATCACCCAACACTGTGCTGGCTTTTGTGGCTCGGAGACAATGGGCCGCTGCTGGGGAGAGAGACAGGCAACCTGAACCTGACACAGGAAGCTCTTAAAGCTACACAAAACAAACTGCTGAGCTCTGGCATTTCCCCCTACTGAAAGACTATCTCCACCGTCATTAAAGGTGAACTCAATCGTCTAATCTCCTCCAAAGTCACTGAGCAACCACCGCTGTCACCCCCCCTTTCCCTCCTCCTTTTCTCCTTCCTCCCTCATTCTCACCATCTCTCTATTCTCACTTCCCTCACGAGGTGGAGGCCATCAATGAAATGCCATCAGATCTCTGGGGGGTTAGAGGTCATAGGACAAAAATGTTCTGTTGAGTGTGCTCTGTGGCAATCTGAAAGAAAAGGCTGTGTGTTTTGTTTTGCTCTGATCGATGGAAGGCAGTTCACAGGAAGCGTTAGGCAATGTGCCTGTGCTCAAGCAAAGCACTCTGTTAAGGTTCATCCATATTCCTCAACAGACGCTCGTGAAGGCCTTTTAATATTTGTTTCTTCTTCAGACTGCTTATATAGATTTCATGCATGTATATTGTTTAACCTTGTAGAGGATTCGCATGCCACTCAACATTTGTGAAACAACAATTGCAGAATGTGTATTTTCATGTTTGAAATCCTCAGCAGGTAATCAATACCATGCCAAGAAGAGAACGGTAAATAGCATGTCTTGTGATGCGAATTGAAAAACAACTCAACAGACTAACAGCAAACAAACACAAAGCAATCCAACCATCACCACTGAGAATATAATGAAAACCCTGAGAATGGACATGCACATTTGCACATACAAACACATTACATTCTGTGCTACCACAATACATATCATTTTGATGTCATCCACATTTGGCTAAGGCCATTTGCACCTCACGCGTAATATGCTGCCAGCTATACAAATAGCACTGTTTGGAATTCAATTATCTGTTGCCTCTTTAGATTTTTTTTTTTCAGGCACTATGAAAAGGCCCCTCTCTTCTCTCAACCCGCGCCGTCATTGAGCAAAGATGGAAAAATGGTATTCACCCCTCCTATTATCGCATCAAAATCTGCCTGGCCGCTGTGCATACCGGCTCATTACCTTGGTGAAAAAGCCACCTTAACCTCCATTACAAGCTGGCCCTGTAATTAATGACTTTTTAAGCTATTGAACCAAAAGCAATTAGGTTATAAAGGAGGGCTTGTTCAGTAACATGAATACCTTTCCTTTATTAGTCGCATCCTTGAAGAGGAGATGCTAACCGAATGTGACAGTCCCCAGAATTAAGATGCTAATGTTTCCAGTTATTTGAACTTGTCAATCAGGCTTTTTTTTTCTTTGTTGAACGGGATACACAAAAACAAATCTGGAGTTCAATGGCATTTGAAGGTTGAAGCATTTCTGCACAGTTGAGGTGCTGCTGTGGTTTTGTGTGTGTTTACATGTGTACATGTGTACATGTGCTTAAGCGTGTGCACGTGTGTTCATTTTTGTGTGCTTGCCCATGCACGTTAAGCGGAAGAGAGCAAACCAGATACAGCTTATTCCATCAGCACAGTATGAGGAACGCAGATAAGACTTCATACAACACATTTGCTCTGTATTTGTTTTAGACTTTATCGCGTGTTCCAGTGGAGGTAGACACAGTCGAGACATGTGGTCTACATTCTAATGCCTGGAAGGGTCAGCTCAGCGGTCAACCAGCACATTACTCTATGTCGACACAGGACAGGTTAGAACGCACAAGACTAATGCTGCAGCTCATCCAAAAGGTCATCTGTGGATATTAATGTGTAACTTTAACTGAACCTGCATGAGGAACAGCGAGCCTCCTTTCTCATGAACAGGAGGACACAGTGCACTGCAGAACGGGATAAATATGCCTGCAGGATGCAATGCAAACTTTATATGGGTCATTTCATACTAACCCTGACTTTTCTGAAAGCAAATGAAGGCAAAATAACTCATTGATATTTTTGTTGTAGTTTTGCTCCAGACAGTAATCGAAGGCCTGAGTATAATTAGTCAGGCTTTTGGAAAACCTCTTTTCAAGAGATTGATCCAGCCAAATGTTTCACTGTTCCTCATTATTCACCAACATGCAGCCTAGATACGACTGCCTGACAATAAATCTTGCACCGGTCTAAAGTTCCCTAAATTGATTTTAACCTGTTGAGGCCATTGGAACAAAGACGTCAAGAATATAATTGCTATAACTAGACGAAAAAAATCACATCTCTTTATTTAAGGCCACAAGGGATGACCTTATCTTGGTCTTGAACTAGGTTATGAAAGATACTTACTTGGATCTCTTCTCCTTGCCGGACCCGACAACATGATACTGCAGTAACAACAAAAGAGACAAACAAATCAGTATTAGGAGAATGTGTCATGGTGTACTACTTCATGATAAATAAAACATGTTGAAATATACATTTCTTTATAACAAAAATGATAATAAACTGTAATGATAACAAAGATGATGAGCCTTACACAACAAAATGTAACAGTTTTTCCACTTTGCCAAACGAATCAGTTCATGCAGCTCACTCAGAGTAGACCTTAGGCATTCATTCTCTCAAGAAGGTAATTTATTCAACCATGATTACAGCAGCTATGAAATCTTACTGAATTTGGAGGCTGTTTGTGCATGTGTGTTTGTGTGTGTGTGTGTGCGTGTGTGTGTGCGTGTGTGTGCGCGTGTGTGTGTGAGCAAGAGATCGAGGTGGAGAATGAGAAGGGGAGTGTGAGTGTGTGTGCACTCTGCTGTAGCACACTTCAGCCCCTAATCACCCTCACCAAGTTCAACTTATAGCAGCAGGAAAGCTGATTGATCAGTGTGGTCATTAAAAGGATATTTCAGCAGTCGTTTGGCCCTGCTCTTTGAAGTTCCCAAACATAGTACTCATACATCAGTAATTATTATACCAGAGTAAAATGTTTTTGTGAGAATTTATTTTCTATAGACCATATTGATTAGTGTGATTACAACAAATACAGCTAATGACCACACATTTAAGAATTTTGTGTTGACTTTTACTGATGTGAAAATACCAAATCCTCTGAATTAGCAGCATGAATGACAACCATTCGCCTTTAAAATTGACATTCTCCCGACAGCCCAGTGCTTAAAATGCATTCCATGACTCTTGCGAAGCTCATTTCTTTTTCACAGCAAATTTGTTTTAGAATTCATTATTTGCCATGAAATGTGAAAAGTCTTCTTCATTAGATAGTGTGAAATCCCTCCCTGTCTGCCTCTGCCTCTCTGAAGTCCAGCTAACCATGTTAATCCCACAGCTGCGAACTCTGTGGCATCTCCCCCAATAGACTTGCAGGCCTGCTGTCTAAATAATTGCCTCATTAGTGTGTGGTGCACAGGTATGGCACGAATGCAAACTTTAGACAAGTGTGTATGCAAATCAAATTGCTTGTCCGACACTCTTTATTCATGTGATCAAAAATCAGCTGAATTATACCGGGGGACCTCAGCCCTGAAATGTAAATTTAGGGATAACTAATGCATTTTCAACGAGGTGAACAGTGTGCAGGTTGTGACTCAGAACTGATAATGTGCAAATAGTTGACAGCTTTCAACTTTGGTGTCATTACATTTTAGATATCCTTTTTTTGGGGGACAGAGGGACTAATAATAAAAAATGTGAAAAAAAGGGTAATCTGTCAAAGGCCTAATCTCAGCATGTTGTTAAATTGTTCTTCAAAGAACTCAAAAATATTTTAGTACCAAACTGGCTTTTGGTTTTTCCTGTTGGGGAGGAAATGTTGGCAGAATTTTTCATCATCAGCTAAATGGCATCGGTTTTAATAGGATATATTACAGCAGCTAGCAGTAAGTGGATTGCTATTGGTAAGTGAAAACATTCAGTTCTTTATGCGGCCACATCGTTTAATTTACATGCAATCAGGTTGGTTTGATAAATGCAGCTGATTGATTTGACACATTTTATAAGCATCTGTAAACAGTGAAGTCTGCAATCTGAGCCCACTTATGAATTCCTGTAATATTTTTCATCAGTCATGGAACCAGTATTTCTCTCTTTCTCTCATACTTTAATCTTACACAGGACATTGGCGTTGGAATAACATGATTTGGAGGGCTGACACTGCTCTGTTTCTGTTCCGCCTTTTTGCAGTGTATCACGGCTCTATGGATTGGGAAGATAGTGTAGAGTTATAGGGGATGATCAGAATTGCCAAAACAAGACATTACAACAGCCAGCAAAATTAATCAAACAGTTTCAACATCTTACTGAATAGGTGCTTACAGTAGCTTCATTTTTCTCTTTGTGATGATGTACCCACTGTTAGACCTTTGGCCTCAGACCTATGGCTCAGACCGTCTGACACAGTCTTGTGAGGGTTACCTTGAAATGACACAGACCTGATGGACGAGATGACTTTTCCATGTACTGTCATAAGAGGGAGACGGAGCGCTCGAGGCCAGGTGCTCGACAAAAACAAATCACACTCCAGGTTGGTGTAATTAATCTATTTGGACCATTATGCTAACAAAAACAGCAACTGTTTATTCTGAATCGCGGTTACTAATGACAGCCAAGGGAAGCAGTAGCACTGTGATGTGTCTCAAATGTCAAGACAGGCTGTAACATTTGCTGCTTCACCACCATTCATCAACTTCAACATCAAGGATACAGGTCTGCCTCTGTCTTCGTCCTTAAATTGTTAGTATTCATACTGTCTTCTTTAGTCACGTACAGTAGAGTATATTAAGCAGTTCAAAATAGTTATTATGGTAGTTTAGCGTGAGCTAGAAGAAGTGACACGCAACCTCAAAATCTGACAAAGCACACATACATGTATATACCAATGCTGTCTCATATACAAAGTACGTTTCTGTACAGCTAATTGATTCTCTACGGAGAATTTTAACATCTTTCTACTCATTGTTTTTTTTCCCACATCTTTACTGTTTTTGTTTAGTCTCACTTCTCTCATCAACCTTGTTAGCAGCCGCGGCAGCTGTTTTCAGGAACCAAACAGCAGACGCAGATAGTGACAAGTTAGTGAGGCATTCAAGAGCCATGTATTTCCCTTAGGAGTGGCTGGAGACCAAGCAAGAGGAGATTAAATACTGGACATACATGTGTAAGGTGGCCACAACTAAATTCTAATGAATGAATGCTAAAGTTACTTAATGGTGGCCGGATGGGTCAATATGCAACAGTTGGCTAACATGTTCACCATATAAGCCTCATAAGGAGGTCCTTGACTTTCTAGATGTTTAACTATGACCATGATCATTTCCTGAACACTATCCATTGCTCTAAGTTGCCTGAACAGAACATCAACAAAATTAATTATTTGTTAATCATGCTTTAATTGCCAGGAGTAGATATTTTTACAGAAGATTGCAGAATAATTTTGCTGTCCATTAACATAATACATAGGAAACAGGTTTGGCATATACACATATCGGCAGACATGTACACACTGCAAGCCTCAGACACCAAGCAAAAGTCTAATATATAAAAAAATTATTCTTCTATAAAGGTAAATTTGTCCCGAGACAAAAAGGCTTGGCAACTTCCTCCTCACTCTTGACTTAACTGCAGCCCCCTGCACATTGTAATCACATTAAGCTGTGTTTGATGTATTATGTCAAGTTTAGTGGCGACCTCCCAGGAGGGGGTTCACTGGAGAAATTTAACATAGCTGTAGTCCATATGTAATTAAAAAGTATGTTATCTCTGGCTAGAATGTTATGGCTAAGCATTGGCCTGGGTCCAGCCAACGTTGATATAATCCCACCCAGCTCTGTTTCTCTGTGGATGGGGTCACTGGGTCACTAACTGCCTCCTTGTGTGCTATTCAGCTGCAGCGAGACAGGGGAAGCCTCTTCAGAGAGTTTGAGTCACAGGGTCCAAATACAGCTGAATACCTCCCAGTCTGGTTTTTATATTAAAGTACAGCGGGGAATCTGTCACCTCTCCATGTTTGGGGTTCTCAGACTACAGAGTGTGATGAACAAAAAATTTAAGAGCAAACCAAAATCCTCCCACTCTGCTGATACACAGCTTTGCTCAAAGAAAAATACGGATCAAATATTGTAAATGGCTTTACTTGAATCATTTTGCATGTTTGTGCTTTAAGGAGTCATTCTAATCAGTTCCAGAGGATTAACCAAATAGGACTATTTCACTAAACGGTGCTCAGAATACATGATAGATTATTTCATTTTACTACATCGAGGAATTCACTGCTCCGCTGTTGAAATATGCCGACTTTATCAGATAGTGATCGATCTCAGACTCATTAGGGATGGAGTAAGGTTCTAAACAACTGGCCCATTTGCTGCGGTGAGCTAAGAGGAAGTTCACAGTTCGATCAGCCAAGTCTTAGCCTGACAAGCTGTAGGAAAGCTCTGAAACTCTGCCTTGTTTCAGCTCACCTTCAAAGCAGCTAATCAGCCTGTGAAACAGCTGTTCTAGGAGTTAAAAAACATCCTAAGGTCTTGGGTAGGCTTGAAATTCTTTCGTATAAATCTCCCATTGCATACCAAGTACTGTATGTTAAAAAAATACACACAGAGACAAGGCACAGAAAGACAGATTTCTAACACAGCCAGTAACCTTTTACTCTCATACACATCAGTTCTTAGATTGTACATGACCTAATTACTTGTAGAATTGGTCAGTTAAGCAGAAGTGTAGCTGAGGAAGTAAACTGTAAACAGCTGTTGAATCTCCAGCAGCCATGAAGCAGATATTCAAGTAGAAGCAGATAGATTTTCTTTTCTTTTTTTTATTTATTTTGTCTGATGGCTTGGAGACCTTACTGTGTGTGCAGTGGGTGGTAGATGCCCAACATGTCTGAGAGTTTGGAGAAAGAGAAGGAGGAGAGCAGTTTGAGGCATGATTGCCAACCACAAGCCTGCCAATGGCTCTCCGGCTGTGAGAGAGTGGAAGAGGTCTTGTTATGACCGGAAAGGTCAGGAAAAAACAACTCTTGCAACAAGGAAAAAAGAAAGAGTTTTGGGAAGAACAAATCTTGCATCTGTAATGAAATCCCATCAGGCATTTTGTATCAGTATTATGCACATACACTTGTACTTTTGAAAGAAAAAGAGAACAGTTTCATAAGGCATATTTTTTTCTAATTTAAATCCCCTTTGAAGAGAGCTTACAGTGCTTATAGTGTTGAAAATCGTCAGTTGTAAATGATATCCGCTCTCATTGTTCTGCGTGGAAAGCAGATGCTGTAATTGAGCAGAGACTTGATTTCTTGCACAGTCAAATTAACTGAAGATGACCGAGCAGTGAACTGCAGGAGGTTTAATTCCCTGTGTTTACATCACTGGCAGAGCCTTTGTTTTTGTTTGATTCACTATGCTAATATGGACTCCTCTCAGATCACACACTGAGCACTGACACACTGCACACAAACTGATGCACCAAATCTGCCTCTCCCAATAAACCTACTCTATGTGCCAAAATGAAAGAATAAGAGTTTGATTATGAGTCTACATTAGGCACTGTGAGAGGGTGCAATGCTTTAACTGACCACTAAAATTACTTTTAGCCAGGTCAAAATCTAGAATATGGCTCAAACATATATTGTCAACATGCGAAACTGAGGACGTAGTTGAAAACTCTTGTGGTATCACTGTAAACAACTACTTTCAACTGGAAGTAGCTAAAGTCACTGAATCTGCTTGCTACTCTCTGCGCTCATGTGTACAGTAATCTAAACAGCTGAATTCCCAGTAAAGCTGTTGCCATTTACATGTTTTTCTGTTTCTGTTGTCAGACAAGGAAACAAGTATTGAAGCGATTGAAACATGGCCCATAAAAAACTATATGTTCCAAGTTGCTGCTCTGCACTGCTAAAATAATTGCAACGTTGTGTGTGAAATGATGTCTAAGGGAGAGGGTTGGCGGCTCATTCATGTCTATGTGACAGCAGTTAACTGAATGAGACATATAGAGAAGTGTGCAGGTGGAAGGAAAGCTCGACCTTGCGCTTGCAGGCAATACTTATAAGGAAAGTAGCTTTGTCCTTACAATAGTTAAATTTGTTGTTAACTGCTTTTTTGAAAAGAAAAAAAAGGCTCTAAAGTAGTGAAAAGTAGGTAAATCTAGCCACAAATGCGTAAAGTTGGCAACACTGTCTGCAACTGCTCCACTGATGACAAATCAGTTTTTCAGTTGACATTCTCCTGCACAAATTTTATTCCGCTGAAGTCATAAAAGATGCTTAGTTTGTTTTACGTATTCCATCTCTTAAATGTTACTTGTGACACTTTTTGCAGGTGTGTCATATTTTTTAAGGGTTTTTATCTCTCAAGCTCAGATACTAAAGTACAAATGGCATGGAAAAAGACATCTGAGGTGTCATATTGAGTCCACAAAAATAATTTATCACTGTAAATGAGTCACAGCACAGTGCCTTGTCAGGCTACATGAATATAACAGTACCAAGGCAGACAACACATGATGCAAGATAAATATTCTTTTAAAAGAAAGGGACTGAGTGGAGTGACAAAATCTCCAGTCATGCTGAAATTGCCCTTTAAGTTGCTAAGTAGGAATGTTGAGTGATTCTCCAGTCACTTTTCTTTTCAGATCAGTGAGTTGTTTGAGAAAATCTGCATCTGCATTGACATGCTTAATTCAATAAACTTGATGTACGTATAAGCATTCAAATCTAACCAAAATAAAATCAACAAATCCCCTGTGCATCTGACTCACATACTCAGATGTGGTGTTTATATTTTACTTTTTGTCCTGCTATCTGATCTGAGCTCCACAGCAAGCCCGCACATCCTCTGATTCGTTTGTGTTGCAGATGGAACCATTTTACTGTACATGTTGGTTGACCTTTTATCCAAAATTAACAGAACATTTCTCTCTGCAGACAAATGTACCAGAACGTATAATGGAGTGATCAGTATCATCGAGGCGATTTTGGACAAAACTCAAGGTTGTCTGCTCATGGATCTATTGGTTTCCATTTGTGTTGTGAGTGGCCTTCCATATGACTCCCCACTGTGATCCAGCAAAAGTTCATCCTGTTGTTACTGGCAGGATTACTTGGAATTGAATATGAAGCACAGCAGGAAAATAGAGATCTTTTGTTGGTTTTATTCATGCACTATTTCTAGATATAGTTATCTTTTAGACCATGTCTTAGCTCAGATGTTACAGATGGAAAATGCTTGTTCTAGCAAATGTGGGGGAAAAGTAAATGCACACAGCTTCTTGGAAAACTGTGTATGAAAATATTTAAGGTGAATCTGTAAAATGTGCACATGTAGAATATGAAAACCCACAGTGGTACAGGACTCTGTTAGTGTACAGCACTGTTGCAATGTACCACAAAGTTTTCTCTACTGATTCATCTTGTCAGTGACTTTCCATGAATGCACTGTCAGATGAAATGAGTATCTAATGCCGATTTTTCATTTTGCCAAATCTTGATGTCTGACTCTCTCTTACACTCAAAAATGTATAATGAATAATTCTAGTTTCAATCCTGAAGTAAAAGCATCTCATCTCCATCCATATACAAATACATGAAGTGGGTACCTAAGTCTAGACATACAAGATAAAACTTTTCCTCTCCATGTGCTGATCTGAATAAGAACACATAGGCACAGACATGTACAATGTGTGTGCAGAGTGTGTAATCATCATGTTGCTGGTGTGTGGACAGTAGGGGGCTCACGCTACTGTGGCTACTCTTCTTCCTTTCTGCACACTTCTCCTTTGCCATAAGTTTGACCCATGTTTTTTGCACCACTGAACTGGAAGAGGCCAAAGATGAATTTTCATCCTGCATATTCTAGATTAAGGGAGTGTTTGAGTCCCTAGTCAAGTCTTTTCTTTTTCTCAAAGGACTTTAACGACAATGACACTAAATCATTAAGTACAACCTACATAGCAAGTAAATTAATATAGGGTAATAATTGTCATGGCTTTTTAAAGGGCAGAAAATAAAAGATGGATCAACATCTGAGGAGAGCAGTGGGACTGGATATCTTTGTTATGCACAATGACTTAAATGTGATGGCAGATGAGGTCATGTGCTAACTGCCTCTAATGTTCCTCAATGGTGCCTTTGTTCAGTGACCCTCCACTCAAATTTTAAGCGCACTTCCTTTGCGGAGTGTTAAGATTGTGAGATGGGACATTTCGACATTTCTTAAAATCCTAATGGGTTCGTTGCTAGGGGGAAAGAGGGTGAAACTTAATTGGAATAGACTTTTCCACCTCTAAATTTTAATGAACTGCAGGGCTGAATGTCTCTTATTAGGTGAAATTGTCCATTAGCATTTTAAATGACCAGCTATCTTCATTATAATCAGAGTGAGATGCATTTCTGTGCTGGGGATCTATTGATTGCTTGGCAATGTCAAAGTCTGCATGAAGACATAGAGGCAGACTGCGTGTGACAGGCTTCGGCCTCAGCTGCGAGGGGATCAGTGCAGCCGTTTGAGCAACAAGGCAGAGGGGAAAGGGAATAATCCTTTTTGCACACTTTCAAATAATTACAGTAATATGAAGATAATTACAGTGGAGGCAATGCAGCTTTATCATGAGACAAACATGTCCTATACAGTAATTCAATTTATGCCTCCTGTGAAAATAATCACTCATTCCTATTACACAGAGTGGAGATGACACAGTTGTAATTGTGTTTTATTCTTCTGTATAAGATGCATGGATTTCAAATCTGTTCCCTCTATATTTTACTATACTAAACCAATGCTATGTGTTTGAGGATTCAGCAGAAATTACATTTATGCATATTAATTGAATTCTAATAGTCTGGAGTGCTATTATTAAGCATTTTCGCATAAGAGAAGCTGTGATGAGAGTGGAATACATGCATCAAAAGCTTTTTACTAATTACATTGAATTTATGATGATGTATTGCCGTCTCTGCGTCACACCATACGTTTAAGCGCAGTTAATATTTGACAAGGCGTCTTTTTAATTGCTTGCCTTTGAAAAGGAAGAGAAGTGTTTAAAATTCAGCAGTGCATAGACGTCTGTTGTTTGATTTCTGTTGCCACTCTATGATAACTAAAATGAAAAAAGTGCTACTTATTTCAGTCAGCTTTCAAAGCACTAATGATAAGAGAATGATTATAATGTTATTGAATAAATATTAAATACTAAATTCATGAAAGCCTGTATTTAATAATCACTGATGATTTATTATTACGGTAGTTTGAGTTTTTCCACTTCTCAGAATTACCCTGAGTTTCTCTGATAGCTTTGACAGTTTTTCAGTTTTTGACTCAAAGCACCCCGAGCAAATATTTGAAAGCCTTTTCAGAGTAAAGCAAACTCGAGACCAAAGTTGGCAAACATTTGCGGTGTATATCACACAGGCCTCATATACAGCCACAATCACATGTGCCCCTAAGTCATTATCAACCTCAGAGCCCAAAGTATGATCACAATAATCTCATTTTAATTTGAGTTATATTGCAAAAGGGGGGGCTGAATAATCAGATTGTCCTAGTTTGAGTGGGGAGCGTTGGCCAGTATTTGAGAATACTTCCAGATGGTGCTGAGCCGGCAGACTGGCACTGAGGAAAAGCTGGGGACCTCCTCCCTCAGACAGCATGCCATGCCCTCACCCTTCCACCCTCTGCTCACTCTTCTCCTCCTCTCTGCCATATTTTCCTTTTGCCTTTCCAATCTCACTATTCCTGCCCCTCGTTGCCCTCCTGATTTCCTTCTCCTATCTCTCGCTCCCCATCTCATTTTCGCCTCTCACTCCACTCTTCCCTCCTTACCAAGCCCCTCCCCCTCCCCTCTTCTCTCCCCACCTCCACCACATCTTTTCGCTTATCCAAAAAGGTCTTGCAGTGTGTTGCCCCACCAGAAGACCAGAGGCAAAGCAGCACTGCCGCCTCCTTTCCCCCAGCCTTCTCAGTCTCCTACGGGGGGCGACAGAGCCCTGCCCTCCGATTACACTGGGGGCACAGGGTTAGAATAGAGCCCTAAGGGCCGGCAGCTGTCAATTAGTGATAACTGCCGAGAAAGAGACACACACACGCGTGCACACACACACACACACGCTCCCCCCTCCCTTGCTCCTTCGTTAATCAGGAGGCCATCACCTAGCAACGGTCCTGAGGAAGTCCTCAATGGGGATGCCTGGTGAGAGGCACACACAGACGATGAGGTGGAGAGAGGGACAGAAAGAGCAGGAGGAGGGAGCGAGAATGATGAGAGATAGAGGGGGGTAGATGGAAAGAGGATAATGAAACCTCTCCAGAGGACATTTTAATGTGAGACAACCATTGTCCATGTGAAGATTCAACATTATTTATACACTGTCCTACATATCCACAAGTGTTTGTCGCAGCCTCCTTTGCTGAGGATGTTAGTTATTGTTTTAATAAACTTTGAATGTTTTTCTCCTTCTTAATACCACACAGGGTGAGGAGTAGTAATATGCATGAGAATTGAATGCGTCTCAATCAGGTAGGACTTTCGAAGGATGTACACACCAAAACAGCTTCTCTGAAACAAAGTGACAGCCTGCTCCTTAATACATTCACTTCATCAGCCAACCTCATTGCCTTGTTCCTCCAGGCGAGTTCAGTTCTCTTGCAAACACATTAATATGAGGTGAATATGACTGCTGCATGCCAGAGCCCCCACCCACTCCTCACTCCTTCTCCACCCATACCACCACCACCTCCATCTGACAGAGTGGCAGCACATAGAGCCATGAACAGGTGATAAATCCTTGTCAGGTTTTATTAAAACCCAGCCAGGCCAAACAGAACACCTCATATTCAGCTGTAATACCCAAGGAGACACTGTATGAGAGAGAGAGAGGGAGAGCATTCCTGTTTGGTATGTTTGGTATGCTCTCCAGCAGTGAACTACTGTCTCTTCTCTGATGTCATTAAAGTGGAGGTGGAGGAGGAATAAATGCTCCAAGAACACCCCCCACCCCACACATACATCACACACATCCATAAACATACACAAACACACACGCCTCTGCCCCCTGCTGGTCTGCCGGGCCAGGGGGCAGGTTGTCATTACTTTCTCCTAAATCGTCACTGCTACAAATGATAGGGAACTGAACTGAAAGCTTTGCCATCTTTAAAAGAAAAGATATTCTTGTAACCTTTTTTGTGAGACTGACCTAAGTGAAGAGTCTCTAAAAAACACTTATTTCCTATGAAAAATGGAAAGAGATTTATGCATCGTCACATGCAGACATATGGATACACTCTCCTCTCTCTTTTACAAACACAAACACACCATAAAAATGAACACCTCTGGAGGCCAATTTATGCGTTTCTTTAAATGTTCTATTTTCTCTCCTCGTCCCTGAGAGATATTTTCACAGCTGACCTCTCAGCAGGTCAACCTGCTGACTGGACAACAATAGAAATCATCACTTTGCTCATTATTTATTTACCTGGCAGAGGAGCACTTTTGAGACAATTAATCAAGTCAGTGAAAGATTTATAAGCAGCTTGACCGGAGCGCTCAGACAGTAAATGGGGCAGGTTGTCAAATACAGGGAGTGATCTGTGCAAACCAATTACTCTGTCATGTCATGACGACCCAAATAACCCAAGTCGGGCTTGCTGAAAAATATGAAGCTGAAAGTATGCCTGTTAGTTCAGTGTTTGAGCAGCAGACTGGACACTGTCATCACTCGGCAGGGAGAAAAAACACAACCCAACTCATTTGAAGAATCCTTTTCCTTGATGTGTGCTTGCACATAAGAACACACGTGTACTTGTATGTACACCTCACAGATCAGATGCATAAAATCAAACACTCACATACTCAATAATGACCAATACCTTAACAGTGCTGACAGTACATGTGGCTTCACAACTGAGTGCACACACCTTAAAAGCTTGTGTCATCTCAGCACATTTAAGCAGGACTGTCTGAAAGGAGATAGCCACGCTCCTTTCCTCCCTCCCTCTTTTTTTTTCTCAGTTCTCTCTCCTTCTCCCTCCTCTGTGTCTTTGTCCTTGATGACCAAGCTGTTGGGTGGTCTGTCTGACCGCACTGACCCTTGCGCTTGGGCTGACGTAAATTCGCTAATGGTTAGCGTCTTGCTCCTCCTGTGACAGGCCTTTCTGTGCTCAGCTGATGTGAACCGGTGCTCCTGCAGAGGTAGAGTGGACTGAGGGGAGCTGGTATGTGTGTCTGTGTGGTGTGGTGTGGTGTGGTGTGTGTGTGTGTCACTGGGAATATTTGAAATATTTGGGAATATCTGTACTTTCAGTGCTGCCTGAAGACTAGTAGGCACAAGTGTAGAAACACAGGTTCCTCAGCAGTGCAGCACAAGTGTACAGATGCTGCTCTGGGCCACTGACACACATATCAGCCTGTGCACTGAGCTCCTTTTTGGTTTGTGTGTTATTGTCGTTTTTTTTTTTGTTTGTTTTTTTTTTGCCAGCAAAGCCAGAGAGCAAAGGCTGGCTTCTTGCCAGATTGCTGAGGTGCAAACCTCAGTTTGATCAAACAGCAACTTATAGTTTGCTTGTTCTCTCAAAACATGTTCAGAGAATAACCTTACAAATAGTCATGTTCAACTGACAGGAACACAAAAGTTCTTTGAGCGTTCGTTTCTGTTTATGGCATCAGACAAAACGCGTTCAATCCGTAGTGACCTTTCCTTTAGAAACTGCAGAATCTGGCAACAATCTGTGTCTATACTCCACAACATTGTGGCCGTGCCTGAGCTCTAAAGTTCTGTTTAGCTTGAGAACAACCATGGAGAACAGGAACTATAACTTTACTTTTGCCTACCATACGATAAAAAGAAAACAGGAAAAAAGGATTGTTTTTCTTGAGGAACTGGAGAGCTTATAGCAGAGACATAAACATATGGTCAGAGTAAGCATAACCTAGCATCATAGCAACTGTAGTAAATCAGCCATTACTGTGATTCAGTAGATTCTGAGGCAGCTTCTTCTAGACTTTTGCATAGCAAATAATTTGTTCTATCTTTTAGCATCCAACATCGCAAGACAAGGTGAAAGGTGAAAACCATGTATGTTATCAATTCAACTCAAAAAAAGAAGCATTTTTTTCATTATACTCATTATACAAAAAAGTGTTGGACTATGTGCACTTCTCAAATAATTACCATTTTATCTTGTGCTCCTATGGTAAACACATGTAAATCCAAAGCTATAAAGAGATTGTTACCCTGTCTTATTATTGTTATACTATAGCCCTCACAGCTGGAAGGTCTTAGGAAATCTTGGCATGGCTACGTTGGATGGTGTTCGCTTTCAGTTGTGAAAACTGTTTGCTCTCCACCTAAAAATAACAGAGGGAAAGAGAGAGAGGACAGGAATTGATTCTCGGTTCCTCAGTGTAATTCAGTCATCCATTTACTGTAAATATACAGCTGGAAAAAGGCAAAGCGCTGGGCAAACGATGATGTTTGGACTGCCAAATTAAAAAGAAATCTTACAGCACAGTTCCTATGACACACAAGAGTATATCCTCTGCATGGTTCCTCTCTCAATCTCTTCTTATACCTCACCCTCCCTTTATAAACACTGCAATCAGCGCATCTCTCATTCTTGCCATGTCTAACCTCACAAACTAAAAACAGATCACGTAAAACTATGTTTTACAGCCAGGGGTTCAAGGAAAGAAGTATAGGGAACCTGCTGCTTCTTTTACAACAGTAGACAGAGAAAGTGGGCTGTGGGGAGAAAGAACTATCAGAGACCCTAGGATGGGTCAGAGTTGAAGTGCATCACGCTAACAGCGACTGCTTGTAAACAGAGGCACACCTGCCAGTCGGCAAGTGTATGCCTGCTGAGGAGAGGTTAGCACTGTGGCGTCTCCCAGCCCTGTTTATGCAGTAACCAAACAGAAAGAGAGGAACCGAAGAGTGTCTTCAAAGACAACCTGACTCTCTGTAATCACTCCTGTTTGGGCTTTGATCTCAGGGAGGGGAGAGAGAAAATAATTACATGTTTCTGGCTGCCCTTTTACAATGAATGAAAGACGATGTTAGATTTGAATCGTATGGTAATGGGAGGTTGTCTGTGTGAATGTGATGGGGAGGTGTTGAATGCTACTTGAGGGAAATAAAACAAGACCCGCTGAGACATTTTCTTCTACCGGCCCTGAAAGCTTCTGGCAACCTGCCTCATTCTGCCTACACAGAACACAGAGGAGGGGTCAGAAAACGACGCGGGGGCTGACATTATCTAGCCCCCGGAACACTTTGTGAGAGGGGAGGACACACTGACTGACTGACTGGCTGACCGCTCTGCATTTCAAAGTGCCTCCACTTATTTGTGCTATGGTCCGCTTGGAAGAAGGCTTTTATTTTGTGCTGGGCCCTTTCATGAGTGTCTCCCTATGATCTATGTGATAACGAAGCAGACTGAGAACAGTATTATAATTCTGTTTTGCAGACATTTTATTTTCCTTTCATCTTCTACCAGCGTGAAAGCCACAGACATCAAGTAGTCTGGAGCACTGAAGGAGATGTTCTTATGTTGACACAATGAATCTGAGCACAGAGAAGAGCACACAAGGCCACCTTGGTCTGGACAACGAAATGTGGAAACGGTAAAATGTCTAGACAGGAAGAATTAGGCTCGCGTTTAAGCTCAAGATGAACAAAAACTCTTGGAAGTGTGTGTTATTAATGTGCTCCATTTTTCATCATGGTCATCATGATGATTCCTCAGGCTTGATAAAGCGTCTCTTTCCATATTGAGTTTTGAGAATATGCTTCATAATAGATGAAAAGTGATTGAATGTTCTGGTCACAGACCCAGCTTGCCTTGACTCTTATGCAATTACGAGCAAGATGTGAGGACGTGTAATCAATTGAGAAATCCATGACAGTTCCTCCATTCGGAACACATGGGAAGACAGCCAGTCATCCTTCACGTGCCCTTTGTGACTGATGCATCTACTTCCCGTCTACAACATGTATGACCATATTGCACGCACACACAACATTGGATCCTGCATAATCTATTGAGGTTGTCTAAACATGATGATGGTGAAACCAGCAATAAGTATCAGTCATCCTGCCGAGACTACGAGCTTCCATTTTGAGTGATTGGGCTTTGAGAGGGCTCAGTCTGAGTGCTTGGAGTCTTGACTGTGACTGCATCTGCAGGCTTTGACCCTGCAAATAGAAGTGACCTCATTCAGCTATTCTCTCTGGTGTCCTGTTTGACTGCTAAAAGCATTTGAGTGAAAAGAAAAAAAAAAGCACACTTTTTCTTCACCATTCTCTCCACAAAATCTTTCAGGATTTCAGAAACTTGTGCTGGTTTTGTGTTCAAATGCTTTACTGACGTATTTTGGCATTTTACCTGAGGAGTGACCTCTGGGGGTCATGTGAACGATGACCTTGCTTACTTGGAGCTTAGTGTGACAATGTCATAGCATCAAAAAACTAGTTAGTAATTAGAAGTTACAACCAGTGGTCAGTTAAGTTAGTCTGGCACTAAGACAGGGGGAAACAGTTGGCCTGACTCTGCCCAGAACCTCAGATAATCACTAATTAACATGTCTGTTTGTTCTTTATTCATAAAAACTGCATGCTAAGCTAAGCTAACCAGGTGCTGACTGTCCCTTTGTATTTACCTTACAAACATGACAGAAGTATTAACTGTTTCAACAAGAAAGACAGTGGCAGATTAAAAATACTTGTAGGAATGATTTTTTTCTTAAATAATGACTTGGGCCTTTTTGGAAGATAATGACACACTACCTACAGTATTTTGTTGACTGTGTATGAGGACTTGTGATTTCAGGCATGGTGGAGATGTCTATTTCCAGTGAAAACAAAGAGTGTAAACATAATGTCTTCTGGAGATACATGCCAGCCCAGCAGTGTCATTCTTGCCACATCCTGTGTAATACAGAGATGGCACATCACTGTATGTAAGGTAGACCAGCACCTGAGGGAGTGTTTGCTGAGCTCTACTGCTGTCACGCCTGTGATTGGGCAGAGCAGGGACGCTGGCGGGGATGGAGAGATGGAGGAGTGAAGCCGAACAGAGGAGAAGGGAGGGGAAAATAGACGCAGATGAAAGAAAAGGCAGTGACAGATTCAGGAGAGAGGCGGCGAGGGAGGGGTGGAGAGATGGAAGCAAGGGGAGAAACAGAGGCAGGGAACCCAGCAGGTGCTCCCAGCACGTCTGCCTCCTCCGGTTCTCAGGCAGGTTCTCAGCCACAGCCAGGGGAATGAAGACCCAGCTGCTGCCATGCAGGCCAGATGACTGAAACGACCCAATAACCAATCTGTTACCGCAGAGCAGAACAGGTCTTGCCTGAGCCATGTCCAAAATTTCCATATTTCTCTAAAATTAATACAATAAGAGAAAGAATTTTTTTGAAATCCCAGAAGATGAAGAAGTCTGACAAGACAAAAGAAAACAAACTAAGTCAGCTGACTTAGCCTGGCCGTTGAAAACACACTTCAGTCTATTTGGTGTTCAGGCAAAATTACACAGTTGGGAAAAGAGGTTTCAAAATTCATTAAATGCCATTTATGATGAGGAGGAGGACATCTATATAATTTGATTGAACAGCATTCCAGGTTAACTGACTGCTGTTCTTCTCTGTAAGCCTAATCCTGTTTCTCTGTCAGTTGGTGTGTTTTTATTGTGTCTGACACCAGGTGGATTATGTCGGTTAATTCACAATGAATCAAACAAAAGCTAATACTAATCCAGCGCGAGGCTTTGGTGTGATGTCTGACGCCCGGGATTAATTCACAACATTCCCCAACCAGCCTAATCCTTAACGAACCAGACGGGATGGTATCCTAACTGACAGTTTCTGCCTCGTTATGGCAGGGTGATATGCTTCACCTACCTCTTCTCTCGGAAAAGCCATTCTGATGAGCGAGACAAAGGGGAAGCCATTACAGAAAGAATAAACTGGGTAAAAACTTTCCCAACAGCTTTTCTTCGGCAGCCATTAAGCCTGTCTTGAAGCCTTTTGGAGTGTGTTCTGCTCCTCTTAAGGTTTAGGTTTTGACATTTTGAAATCAATAGGAGGCAGAGAGATGTTTTTTTTTTTTTTTTTTACAGTTTCATGAAGCCTGGGTGAAAACACTTCAATCAGGCCTGCAGAGGACCTGACACAGGAGACGGGGGGATCGATCCATAATGAGTGGAGCCCTACCTGGGGTTCCACTCATGGCTTGTCTCTTCTCAGCAACCTCAAATCCAGCAAATACAGCAGCCCCACTACATTCACTGATTACATCAACTTGCTAAAGTATATTTTGTCAAAGAAATAAAAAAAAAAGAATAAAATAAAACTCTGGAAAGAAAACTCCCTGTGGAAATGTTCAAGTTGATTTTGTCCTCTGTTAAAACAAGTTTTGCTTTTAGAGGTACAGTGATTTATTTGCAATTATTTAAAGTGCAGTTGCAGACTGCACAGACTGAACTGTAACTAAATAACTGAAGAGGATGGTAACCATTGATCGATGCAGATAACAGGAAAAGCAGGTTTTGCTGCTGCAATTACTGTGAAAATGGAACGAACTGTTGAAGTGGCAAGTGCTGAAATGCTTTGTAATAACTGACATGAATAAACCAGCAAGCTATAAAACTGTTTCTTCACAGTCTAAAGTAACTTCTGAAGTACTTTGGCTCAAATGACTCAGGTTTGTCTTCCTCTAACCTCAAAAAAAAAAAAAAAAGAAAACAAACAACATGTGCATATACATACAAAATGTATGAATTTATTGCCGAGCTGACCCCCTGTCTTTGCCCTCCTCCCTTCCTCGTCACCGCTGCAGCTCCAGCCACTGTTCCAGAAATGCATTGGCCATTTCAAAAGATGCTATTGTATCATCAAGCCAGCCTGGTTAATTAGGCATCCAGCCGCCCTTCCTCTGTTGAATACACAGTCCCTCTGGGCCCCACAGCTGCTCCTACTATGGAGGTTAAGTGCTAAAACATGTTTTCCCTACTACATGACTCACAGAGCTATAGAGCCATTTCTAGATTTACCTTGCAGTACTCTGAGTTTGTCAGAGGGCAATGAAGAGGGAAAGCTTAAAGAGGTGATGATCTGATAACATTTTTCATGAGTGAGTTTTTTTAAAACCAAGGGAAAATGCGGGGGCTGCCGCGAACCGAGAGACAGAACATCTGAAAGCTGGTAAAGAGTTAACCAGTTTAATTTGCATCAGAAACTATGTCACAGGAAAATCCTTGATGGCTAGAGGTGCCTCCCTCTCCCTTGCTGACTTCAAACAGCTTGACCTGATAACAGCCTGTTCACCTCAAACTCCCTCTGTCTCCGCGAACTCATGTGATGTCATCAAGACCAACTGACTCATTCTCCCTAAAATATGATTTACCCACGCAGGCATTCATGTGTCAGCAGCTTGGAGTGGCTTAGCCTCCGTCACATTAAAACAATCACTGACCCAGCAGTAAAAATCATCGAGATACTAACACTAACTCCCAAATACAGAGAGAGAAAAAAACAGCATTAAGCATTTTTTTGTTTAGAAGTATCTGGGAAAGCTGTCAAAGTATTCCACCATGAAGCATTAAAACACTATGTAGCATTTTAGCTCCCAGTAAATCTGCAGAGTAATAGAGTGATGTGAGGTTTCCTGTGTCACTGACTGTGTCACTTTGTGTGCAAGTGTGCATGTGTTTGTGCGAGCTTCCCGGTGGATTTGTTATATGGCGAGTCAGTAAAGCGGTCCAATGTGAAAACCATCTTCCCAAAGTCAGAGATATGTGATGTGGATCGACGCTGATAATAAATAGCAGCGATAACTGGGGGAGGAACCCATCATCCGGCGGTGAGATGGGTCTGCGCGAGGACGAAGCAGCCATAAAAGCCTGAATGAAGAGATGTAAAACAATAAGGCCAGAGAGGATGGGAGGAAAGGAGGGTGGGGGGGTGTAGGAGGGAGGGGTGACGACCCCGGCAAGCGGGCAGAAGATGGAGATAGAGAGATAGACGGAGAAGGATAGAATAAGAGGAGAGGAGGAGGCGGAGGAAAGGGAGAGGGTGAGTCAGCCATGTCTGCACTCCATCAAAAACTGTGTCAGTCATTCACTACCACCAACCAGCCCCACCCCAACTACCCTATGCCCCCCGCTCCACTCTCTCTTCAACTCACACATTAATTCCACTTCTTTTAACTGCCAGCCAGGGGTGTCCTCGACTGAATGTCAATCCTCTGTTCAGGGTGACAGGAGAGCGAACGAGGGAGGAGAGAGAGCGAGTGCAGGCACGGAGGGGGGGTTGAAAACTGCTTGGCTTGCTCAGAGGCCTTTTTTATCTGAAGGTCTTACCCAACATGACCCGCTCCTTTCCATTTTAATTGCACTCTTTTTAATATTGCTCCTGTCTCTTCGACTGGCATTTAGAGACATTTGATAAGATACCACGCTGTATCATAGTGTTTGACAGGCGTGAAGACAGCAGGCATCTGAGGCTCAGGCATCCTGACACAGACAGACATACAGACAGAGAGGGTGACAAGTGCACAGACTGACAGTGTCACCAAGCAGCCAGCCAATGAAGGAGGAGAACGGAGAATTGCGAGAGATGATCAAGTTGGCTCGCAGTAAACCGACTGCTGATGTGAATTATGGGAGTTATTCCCTGCGCTGGAAATTTCAATTAATCAATGCCAGCCTCATTCAAACCCAAATCAGATCTGTACTGAAATTTATGACCCTGCAGGTTCTCGCTGAGGGCGATGATTTTCTTTATTTATCTACCCACACCAGCCCAGAGGAATCAGGTCACTGTTGATACATGTAAGTAAGTATGCGATGGTGTGTGTCAATGTGCATGCACATCCCACCCTCACCTCACACAGGAGGCCTGATAAATAGAACACAAGCGGTGTATATCTGGTCAACATGGCATGCGTGAAAAATAATTACACTTAGGCTGACACCCAAGGTCGACAGGCCCCAACAGCTGCCCAATCTTTGCTGGCTATTTTTCCTTCTCCTGTCTGGACTTGGCTGAGTATAAAAAACACATCACAGCGGGTGTTTTTCATGCTGTCATATGATAGCACATGAAGGCCTCGTTCAGTATCAAGAGTTAACTCTAAAGCAATTGCGTGCTCCTTGGCGAGTGAGGGTCATGTTCATTGTTAGGGATAAGACAGGGATAGGTTTATGCTAGAATGAAATGAAGGAATTCATTACTGGACTGCTGGTGTGTTTCCATCCACCTGTTTTAAAGCACATTTTAAATTTGCTCTTTGAAATCCTGAGATGAAATGTTAAGAGTTTGGGGGGAAAAAAATATTGCAAAAAGTTTTTAAGAAACAAGAGAAGATGCAAAATGCTGATGAAAACAGATTTTTCAATACACATACATGCCTTTACTCTAGCAACTGTAAAAAAAAAAAAAGGAAAGTAAAATAAATAAATAAACAATTGCCAACTTAGAATTATTTGTGCTCAAAGATTCTGTAATCTTGTCACATTCTCTTGACTATATTTTGCATTATAGTAATTGACATGCTGATTGAGCTTTTATTCTGAAAATTTCAGAGAAAACTTACATTGACTTGGGAAAAAAAAAAACAAAAAAAGAAACTCTGATGTGCTGTATTTGGCTACACTCTGTTTCAACACAACAGTGCTCATTAGAACATGCTCATGCCCTCTCACCAGCTCTCACCACTAGACCCATTTTTACCATCTACAAACTTTCACTCATCGGGCCCAGCTCTCTGACACAAATGGCTTGCTGCTGACATGGCAGAGCGAGTGAAACTACCTCCATCCAGGACATTTGTTACCGGGGCTGGAAGAGTCAGGAGAGAATTTCGGTGAAACAAGGTAGTCTCTAAACACTCAGCTCACTGTGCCATGGCCCCACACTTCCACAGCGCACTCTCCCCTAAGAGTGAGAAATGGGCATGGGGAGATAGGGAGGCAGTCCTGGGTGAAATTCAAGGCCAAAGCACTCATGTCTCCTCCATCTACCACCTCCCACCTCAGGCGCAACACATTACCTCTCTCCTGGATATAATCACACCCAGCGAGGAGCGAGGTTTGGCTGCACAGTATATGAGCAAGTGAAGGTGTGTTTCTATTTATGTGTATGACTATGTGTGTGTTAGCATATCCGCATGTCTGTATGGGGGCATGTGAGCAGTTGGTGTGTGTGGGTGTGTTTTTCTGTGTGTGGCTGTGCATACAGTCTGCGTGTACTGTATGTGATTGCCAAAGGAAATGCACTGGGAATTACACCCAGGCCCTTGTGTCCCCTCATAAGGGTCCCTCTCCAGCTTATTCTTTTTTATTAGCACCTCCTATTTTTCATTAACTGAAAGGTTACTGGTGCATTTGTAATACCCCCACATGAATCGCCTGTACCCCGCCTGCCCATGGTTTAGGCAAGGCCCCAAACCTTTCCTTCTAACCACCCCCCCAGATATATACACACACACACCCTCCTTGGTCTCCTTCAGTGGCAAGAGGACATTTCAATGGCATTGTCCTCCCCTCTGCCTCCCAAACACAGGTAGGGAAATATCACCCAGGGAATAAATAACTCGGCCAGGTTAATTATTTGGCAGACGCGTCTGCAGATTAATAACAGAATAAAAATGCAGCGGTGGACGGAGGTACTCTGAAAGGTGTGTGTGGGGGGGCAGGTTGGCGGGGGAGGAGGACGAATGATGGGCAATTGAGCGGAGTTATTGGAGAGCAACAGTGCATGTGCTGGCTTCAGATAGATGTAGGAGCGGGGTCTAGCCCCAAGGCTGTGAATATGCTGTCTGGGAGGAGAGAGATTAACTAAGGCAGCTCGGTGACATCATGCCTGCAGAGACAGTTATGAGGAGTATTCATCACAGGCATTGTCTGCAGGAAATGGAAGAAGAGAAAAAAAACAGAATTATATCTCAAAATGATATAGAAAATAAAATATGCAAGGTAATAGCAGGGTGCATGCATTTGAACGGAAGGTACTTGCTCATCTCAATATTGTAATTGTGGGACCACGCTTCTTGTTGTTCAGAGTATTTTCTTTTTCAGCAAATGAATGCTGTGAGCAGATCCATGCAAATCATTTCTTGGATTTCCAGCGGAGTGCGTGATTGTGATGTTACTTTTTTTACACAAGCAGTTTCACTCTAGTTTGCAACCTTTCCTGGAACTCATAAACTAAACAAAACAAATAAATAAATCAATGCGGACATAAAAACCTGGCAAATCCACCAGGGGTGTTGATCAGTTCAATAAAGTGAGAAGCAACCCCATGCAGAGTTATTATCATCACAAATGCGCAAACAACCCAAATACCCTTAATCTAGTCAAGGGGTAAAGCCTGTATTGACCTAGTGGTGTTGTGTGCGTGTGTGTGTCAGTTTCTGACCTAGTCTGCCTGGTGAAGTGACAGAATCCCTAAACCCTGTTCACCTGAGGAGGGCAGACTGGGGCAATTTTCCTCTCTTTGAAGACACAGAGAGGGGAAGACAGAGAGAGGGAGAGAGTGGTGGATTTCTTATGGATCTCTGTTTCTTTTTCCCACTGAGCAAATCTTCATTTATGTTACACAGCAAGCCTTTTTATTGCCCATCTGTGTTTATGTGGCTAGTGAGATTTCTAATTTAGATATAACATAGAGAAACACTCTTCATTCATGCTTCCTTATACCATTAATAACTGCATAAGTACACCAGGACACCACATAGTCCAGTGTTCTACTCAGTTTTATTTATTTCTATTTGACTTGAGAGTATAATCTATGTATTTGCCAAACAGGCTAGAGTAGCAGGGAGAGCTCATTTAACTCAACTGACTGCTGTGTTGCTACCACTATTGATTAGTAGCTGGATATCAGGTCTTACATTTTGCAAGCCAAACTCTGTTTTCTAAGGGGCAGAGAGATAGAGGGAGAAGCAATAGAGATAAAAAGACAAATTGAGAGAGAGAAAGAGAGGCAGAGAGAGAAATCATAGACTCCACAGAGGCCACAGACCCTGGTCATTTTCATGCACCAGGCCCTTTTGCCTCTCCCTTCCCCCATCCATCCATCTATCTGCCCTCCACCCACCCATCTCCCCTCTCACCCCTCTCGCCCTGCAGGGCAGGCCCTGCCTTCCATCTGTTGTCTGTCCCAGCTAGGAGCAGCCCTGTTCCCCCTCCACTCGCATTTACAATTCAATTAAAAGCAACAAGCCCCTTCTTCCTCCTCCCTCTACTCCTCTTCCTCCTCCCCCTCCTTCCTCCTCCTCCTCCTCCTCATCTCTTTTTTTAGCTGTGCCTGGATGAGCACAGCAGAAAGGCCCATACCACATGTAGAGATGCAGTCATGACACACACTTACTGGGGCACTGCTAAGAAATACCAAGCCCACAGATGATGCAAACACACACTGACACATAAATACTCAGTGTGTTTGCAAAAGAGCAAGGGAGAGGGATACTGAGATGAACACACTCACGAACACAATGATTTTTTTTTATCCTCATTTTGACGTACTGAATAGAAAACAGGGTTGGTGGGGCTAAGCCCAGGAACAATACAACTGAAGAAAGTGGGTCACACTTTGCATTAGAATAACGTATGTAACGATGATGTAACAGCCCAACAACAACTGAAAAAAATAGGTTTATGTGATATTAGTCAAATTATAAGACTTTTTAACAAACCAAAACCAAAACATATTTTACAAGAGACAGAACAAAGTTTGGCATGTGTCACTACTTACACACTCACCTACTGTGGTTTGTAGAGTTAATGATTCTGTTCCAGAAAGTTTGTACAGAGCAATAATGACACTTCCCTTGTCAACACAGTTTATCACCTATTTACAATTAACACGGCTTCCCCATAAACAGTTTTTTTCATCATCTCGTATGATATAATCTATGGGTAAAAAAGCATTATGAAAGCTTGGGATTCTAAATTAAGTCCCTCATAAATTTCTCTCTCTCGCTGCTGTAATGTGAAAGCAATATCCACAGGCATCCCTTCTCCTGGAAAAAAAAAAAGAAGGGAAAAAATGAGAGTCTTTAATATTTAATTATGGTAGTGCCAACATGCAACTTTTATCACTTTCTTGTGTCATTTGCATCTCAGGCGAGCCCAGAAGATATACACAAAGAGCGAGCGAGAGAGAGGGGGGGGGGGGGTAAAGAGAAGAAAGAGAGACTATGGCACATGATGTAGAGAGAGAAGAAGCTGAGGAATACAAAGAGGGGGAGGGAACACACTGTCATGGGGGAACCCATATGACAGAGTGCGCTCAGGAGAGATAAAGGTGGGAGATAGGGAAGGGAAAACAAAAAAGCAAAATGGGGCAAAATAGAGATTTAAAAACAAGGGAAAGTGCAAGAAAGAGAAAAAGAGAGGGAGAAACCACAACAGATATAAAGACAGACCTCCTACTCAATGGGGCCAGTGATTTTTTTTACAGCTATGGTTTGTTGTATTACAAATTGTATGAGTGTCTGGCTTTCTGAGGCATCACTGTCTAGGCACAACTTTCAGTGCAGAGCGTTTATATGTCTTCATGTCCCTAACCCCAATGCATACAACACCCCCACCCCCATCAACCGTCCCCCTCTGCACCGAGGCCTGTCTCAGGCACTGTGGCAGACTGCGTTAATGACTTATAATGTGTGTAATTACCAGCCCAGCAGCCACGAGGAGCTGATGAAGAACCAGACCAGCGCTCCACTCCTCATCTAGGGCCCCTTGTTCCCCCTCATTCACTCTGAATGGTGGTGGGTTCTAAATGAAACCTTATTGGATGCTGCTGCTACACTTACAGGGCTGACAGTCATTAAGATGGCCATCTAAATGAACAGAAGGGGGGGAAACTGTCATTACCATAAGAATGCATGTCAAAGCAATTTTGATGTGGCTTTAATTTCAGTGCAGAAGGGTACTTGGAGTATTCAGTCCACATTATGGTACAGATAGACAGTCAGCATTCTCCGCTAATTTAACAGACCATATACCTAGGCAGAGCCCCCATTCTGGAAGCAAACTTCAAACTGGAAGCAAATAACTGACTAATGACAGTTATTACTATGTTCGTCTTCTTTCTCTAAATGTCTTTCTGAACTGTATTTTCCAAAGGCAGGGTATCTAAACTGCTGTAAATATTTAATACCCTGTGCACACAAACGGGGCTGGAGTCCAGGACCTCCACCTGTGTAAACTCATAAAGCTTGTGCTAAAACCTTGGGGCTATGGAATGGTGTTTCTGCTCTTTCCCAGTTGTGGGAAGTCATGAGAGAGTCTTGGGCCATGTCGGGACGTCGGCTGACATCCAGGCCTCTGCACTGGTGGCAAGAGCAGATGTGAAATTTACAGCACGCAGAACGTCCATGTTTTCCTGTCATGCCAGTGCTGGGTTTGCCTCGGGCTGACCAATTCGAGCTGAATGAAATGCGTTCAGCTGAGGATACAGGGGGAAAGGGAGCAGTGCAGTGGTGGACACGAAAGTGAGAGCAACTTGCAGTGAGCTCACAAACCTCTCTGCACAAGGGGTTTGTCTTAAACTGGGGTGCACTGGCCAGTGTACCGTGTACTCCTCTCCACACTCTGGCTCTCAGGAATAAATACTTTACTGTGTTTCCAGTCTTTTCTTCAGCGGATATCCCAGAGTGAGTCTGCCCCTCTGTCGAGGTGAATAATCTTCTGATGTTCTTTCATTTCAAAAGATTACTCGAGACTCTTATGGGAATTAATTTCAGCCATTTATTACAGGGCAGATACAATACCAAAGTCTAGAAGAAAGCCTTGACAATTTCAAAGGCCAGCTGCAGCTGGCTGGTCTGTAAAGTTCACAAGTGTAGGACAGAATCAAATACATTTGCTATTAGGTGACTCACACACTTAAATGACTCCATATTGTGCCCAGCATGGATCTGTAGACTATATATCTTAGCCTATACGTTTTGCAAGCTCTGAATTCTAAGAGTCAAGAAAAAGAGTGCTGAACCAGTGGTTGGTGATCCTAAATCAGGACTCCTACTGTGTGAACCTTCATTAGGGCCTTGACTGTTTTCTTACCCCATAAATTACTCGACCCCGCTTACTCCTAAGATCACGTTTAAGCCACATAGCTTCAGACATTCTGTGGAGGAAGCGTGGCTTGCTTTCAGGGATTTTGCAGTGTGATGGAAAGGCTAGCCAATCCATGCTGGCACGACATGGTACAGTGCAGTGCAGAAGTGTGAAAGGGCCTTATGTTGGGACTTCATCAGTGATGAATGTGAACACCAAGTAACCCACGGAGGGGCTGTTAGTTTACAGGGAGACTGCCATCACAGCACCCTGACCTCCCATCCAGTGTCGGCATTGCTCGCATGCAGCAAGGAGCAGCAATCAAGCCAAAGTGCTTTCAAAGTCAGAATATCAAAATTCAACAAATGCACTCATGAAAGGAAGAGAACAGAAACACATGAAGATTTTAACATCTTAACACCACTATAAGCTGTCTAAATGTTCAGTGGTTGAACGTCAGCTTGCCGCTTTCTGTTTACCTCTCAGCCTTGACTAAACTTTGATTGTGCAATTCTGCTGCTGTTGACACGCTTAAGAATCAAGGTTCTAAATTTGTTTTTTGTTTTTTTGTTAAGGGCATACTGAACTCTTAGGGGGGTAAAATAATCACAGTGATTTTCTACTTAACCGTGCTTTGTGCTAACATGTAAATAAAACAACGTTTGAGCTGCTAGAAACCATATATGCCTCCTGCTTTGGAAAGAAACCAGCTTTCTCTTGAAATCACATGCACCAAGCAAACATATCTCAGACCAGTCCACATGTGCCAACTCATTGTGAGTTCCACTTTTAAAAGGATATTCTAGCAATAATGTTTTTTTGACTCAAATGACATTACACTGACATCATGACATCATGTCTCTGGAAAAAAAAAAAACGCCTCCTGAAACTATTTATAGCTTTGTAATGCACAATACTCAATAATGTGCATATTGGAGTTTAAATTCTTAAATGGTATATAGAACTTATCATCTGAGAGGAAGTGTATTTTCCTCCATCCTGTATGTCAGTGGTTGTTTAAAGAAAGGAAACAGGCATAGCTGGCAAAGCCAAAGCTCCCGGCAATGTCTGAAACCGTGTCTGTTTTCCACTCTTCCTGCGCTCAGCCTTAATGCATCTGGCACTCTCAACGACAAGCTGCTGCAGCGTTAGCATAACAAACACATGCTCTCAATACAGGAATGGACTCCTGGAGTTAGAAGAGGTGCACACAGAGAGGGGGCTAGAGACAGAGAGAGCACATATCACTAAAACTATTGACAGACACTTTAATACCCACCTCTTTTATTGTGCAGGTGATGAAGATGAATGTGTGACCGCAGATTTTTGGTGCCTACATGTGCAGTGAATATTTTCCGGGACCGGACCGGAACCTTTGATTTCCAGTTGCACTTACAATACAGTACACTATAGTGTATAGCCCTTTCCAACAAGCAAAAGAAACTACTCAAGGAAGGAAAAGTCAGACCTCATTAATTCCTGTCGCTCTCCTTGACTTTCATTCTCTACTTTTCAATGTGTTTGTTATCATTTGTATACCATCCAATCAATGGGTCAATAGATCAATACGTAACAAATGACACTGTGGGTGTTAATGACAACCCGGGATTAGGACGGATAATGCTTCCTCGTAAGATCAATCGATTAGCAGCAGTCTCCGTCGCAACACACTGCAGAGGTGCACACATGCACACATACACACAGGATCAGCCAGAGACAGGTGGATGGAACACTCCCCGCGGGTAGCGCATCATCAAGGACCGCACATCCACCCTATCTCCTTCCTAACAACAGTACCGTAACACCCTTTCATCCCTCCCAACACAAGCTCTCAGGAGCCTGGAAAAGATTTGCCAGAGTGCCAAGATGAGAGACCAGGCTAATGCTGAAATGTCAAAGCACCTTAATTAACACAGGGGGCTATAACCGTGATCAAGGCTCCCTTGAGGAGCAGGAGCAGTGTACAACCCAATCTCTCTGCCTCAGCCTGGCTCTTCCGGATCGATTGGAATAGATTTTCTGCTTTTGCACACACCTGAATGCTGTCAACAGGGGGACGTAAATTTGGTTCTCTGTCTCTTCTCCTTTTTTTCTCCTCCTTCCCGACCCTTGTACTGTATTCCTATTGAATCCATATTTCCCCTTCACAGTGCATGGAAACCTCGGGAGCTGTTTTTGGCAGACTGGGCTTGTTACAAAACAGAAGAGTCTGTTTATGGTGGTCTTGGTTTAAGTCTGTTCTTCCTGCCCTCAGATTGAAAGACTCCTTTGAAAACGAGGCCTTGGATGGCTTTGGTAGGTTTCTGTCCTGCGAACACGTACACACTCATGAGTTCACACATGTACAGACGCACTGACACGGGTCTCTCTCTCATTACTCAGCATAAGGCTTTCACGCTTGACCTGCTTTTTAACTTTCTGATCTGGATTAGTGGCAGATAATTTAGGGAGGAGAGGAGCGGGAATGTGTGTCTGCTGGAGCTGAAGGGCTTACAGGTAGTGCACTGTTATCATTCACAGTCGAACTGAAGACAGAGTTGACACAGCTGCCTCTGAGAATTACCACTGCTGTTTCTGTGGCAAAGAGACTGAGAGTGATGGAGAGAGACAGAGAGAGGCAATAAGAGAGCGAAAAAAAAAAATTCCTTTGCGGACAAGAGCGAATGGAAAATATATTTAAAGAAAAAGTCCCCACTTCGCCGATTCGGAGCTCTCCAAGCACCTGAGTTCCAGAGGTCTGCAATTGACTCGTTAAAGAGACTGCCAAGTTAGCAGAGTGCCACCTCGCTCGGGAGAAAAGAGCGCGGGTGGAGGATGTGGGGGGTGAGGGTGTTGCAGGCGGGTGAGAGGGCTCAGTGATAAATCCATTTACATCCTCCCCTGTTTTATTTGCTCCCATGGACTCTGCTCGCGTCGCCTCCATTCAGGCTTGTTTACCTGGCAAGCCGAGTGTGACTAAAGAAAATTCCCACAGCCCGAGGTGGGATTGGAGCTGAGGTGGAGGGGAGTGGGGGGTGTGGGGCAGGAGGGGAGGGTTAAGGTAGGCTGTAAGGAGACAGAGGAGGGTTGGGGGGTGGCAGTTGTGGGAGGGGGGGGCACAGAATTACTCAAAGCTGTAAGCTGTAACCCACCTTCCCTCTCCCAGCCCCCCATGGCTTAATTATCATGTGCAGCCTAGTGGAGATGAAATAACGGAGACTCTCACATGAACACCCACACACCCACACAGGGAGGATCGGAGGACTCTTTATATATACACATGCACAAGCAGACACACAAATGCACAAATAGGAGGAGTGAGACAACATGGTCTGCTTTTAATCGAAGCTAATCGGCAAGGAAAATAAACATGCTGGCATGGCAGACATCTATCTTTGGCTGAGGCTGAAGCTGCTAGATAAGGAGGAACAGGCCTCACAGACATGTGTTCTTCTCTTTAAAACACCGCCTGCTCCTCGTTGGCAGAATTAAGCTTTAATATGGGTCTTAGGAGGAAGCATCTCCAAGGTGAAAAGGTGAAATTATGGGATAGATTTTTTTCTGAGACACATCAATCATCTGTAACTCGGCTCTGTTTGTTGGGGTCGGAGTTTCCCTTCTTTACAGGCCTCACTCGCAAGAAAATCCACAGCAAAAGGAGCTTTGAAAAGGCATTACAGCATCACTCAGACGTCTGCAACTGATCTGTCAAAGTTGCCACATTGCTTTACATGAATCTTTAATTAGCCAAGAATAGCCCTGTGAAGAGGGGAAAAGCGCAGCTCTTTTCATAGCGCTTCGTCTTTCACATCATCTCAGCACAGTTCGTTGATCAACAGTGGCAAAATAAAAACTACACTCTCTCACGCTGAAGAGATTATTCAGTCTGTGGAGAGAGAAAAAAAGTGAAAAGGGAAAATGGAAAAGGGCATCGAGAGTGGGAATCTGTAAAAGCAACCATTTCTTTCTCTAAAATCTATATATTTATCACTTGTGTTTTGAGACAAATTCACATTAAGGAAGTGGAGTAATAGAGAGAAACGGAGAGAACAAAGAGAAATGCTGGGCATCAAAGAGAAAAGGAATGAAAGAGTGGGGACGAGTATCAGTCATGGGGTAATCGTTCTATCAGTGGCCAGAGTAATGAATCCAATTTCCCAAGCAGTGCCAGTGTCATTTAGAAGCTGTGGAATGCAGATTCATTGACCCTGCATGTAGAAGCTTTTTGAACCTATAGACACATTAAAAGGGATTTCTGGGACAGACATTCATATTGTCACAGCCTGTATTGAATTTCCTTGGTCTGATGCTGTGCAAGGAATAAGTACATTTTTTTGAACTCATTCTGAGCCACTGAATCCTGTCTGGACATGGAGATTCAATTTTATTGTTAACTGCAAGGCAAAGTGACACATGATGCAATCTTGGAAAGCTCAGACATTAAACCATTTCCTATGCACAGTGGTACTATATAGCATTTAGACAGTGAATCATCAAGTCTCTTTTAAGAAAAAGAAGATTTCAAACCACACGATCCACAGATGCTGGAGTTCATGAACTTTAATGGTGTACTGCATTCCTGCTCCAAAAATTTTAATTATCTAACCAACTGCAAGCACATGCTGTATAAAGAAAGAAAGAAAGAAAGAAAAAAAAAGCATCTTTACTCTTCATCTGATGGCTTTGATGTTTGACCACAAAATCCTGACCGTTTTGTCAACTGTTGGAGGCTGTGGAGCAGCAGGGAAGCAGACACACACACTCACTCAGGTCCGGGGCTAATTTGCGGGGATCACTGCACTGACCCTGACCAGATAAGGTGCCAGTCGACGAAACTTCCTTCATTTCCTCTTGTTGTTGCAGTATGGGTGCAGAGGCAGCCACCGACCAGCTTAAGGACAGCGGGGCTAAAAGGTGAAAGCCACGCTCGGCTGAACTTCAGGCCTGATCAAAAGGAATGCGACCTGGGCTTGGGGAGGCAGCAGAGCTTATCAGCCCAGCAGCGAGGCTTTGGAGGAGAAGATCCTAGGCACCAGATATCTTCAGGTAAAACCAGGTTTTCCCAGGAATGAACTCGAGTCGCCCCTTTTCTTCTCTCTTTCTCTCTTTGTCACTGCCTCCTCATTTCAGTTGAAGCTGTTTGTACTTAAAGTGATGTAAATTAAATAATATCTCACTGGTGCTGGGAGTTTACACAGTTTGATGTTAGAATTCAATTATTTCTGTTAGTGTGAGTGCATTTTATAGGTGTTATTGGAATGCATGCATGTTTACGTACGTGAGTGTCTGTGCATGCCCCCACTGCAATGTCCGCTGCATCTGCGCTAATGTATCATTCATGATTTTAATTGCTAGTAATTAACTTGGGCCCAATTAGCAAGAGACATAATCAATACTTGTTGATCAACACGCAGGTGCATTATCTTTGGTGGAAGGGTAGTACATTTGTGGACTTGAGTGAAGAGAAAAGTCTGTTTGCTGCAGAACTACATGTGCGATAATGTAATCAGTTCAGCTTGCTTCTATATGGGACACTTTCCTCCTAACAGATTATAAATTGAACTCTTCGCTCTCTTTGCTTCTCTAACCCATGTTTACTCCACACAACTGTGCAATTATCTGCTGACTAAAGATTGCATAGGCCCCAGGCTGACAAAACAGGGCACATTCACACCCATGCTGAACCCTCACAGTCGGTAAAGATGGCAAAACTAGCACGCAAAACGACAGGGAGGGGGGGGGGGGGGGGGCAATGGAGACAAATTGAAAGAGATGTAAGGGAGATGGAAATATAGGAAGGTAAGGACTGGATACTGCTGAGTCTGAGCTTTTCTCCAGGATGCAAAATGGAATGAATGAGGGATAGGGAAAGTTTTAAAAAAAGAAAATCATTGTATGTCCTCCCCCTGCTTGGCCCACTAACCACACATCCTCCAGTGCTTCGCTGAGCTGTGATCAATATTGACGTTGTCATTAAGCAGCTCTCTGGTAATGAGGGTGGGGAAGGGGGTCCTAGGAGAGACATTAGACCTGCACGCCATGCGTCTCGCATGCATGTTCAGCTCACTAAGCATCCACGATATAACTGACGCGCTCCCTGCTTGGCACTTCAGAAAGTTTCTCACTTTTCAAATTACAATGAACACACAGCTTATAATTATAGTTTTGACTTAATGATGCATTCCATGGTATTTTCAGCCTTGTGTAAACATAAATTGCATGCAAAAAGGAAAAGCTGTCAATAACATGTTGGTTAGTTTGGAACAACTTATACCATATAACAAAGAGAGAAAGAGAGAGAGAAAGAGAGAGAGAAAGAGAGAGAGACAGAGACAGAAAATGCTCTGTCACTGACTGTGTAGGGGTCAGGAGAGTGTGCAGCTCATCCCTCAGTGGGCCTCACTAATAGCCATGCAAACACACATTTAGCTGTGACACTAAAATCCAAGGGTGAAAAACCGTCCATCATTGCTTCTAAGAAGAAAATGCCTCAAACTGAAAAGGCAAAGAAAGAAAGAAACAATGAAAGAAGTGGAGCAAGGGCTGACAGATCTATTCGCAGTCCATAGCTGGTGCACCAGATAAACTGTGTGTGCGTCACGGAATGGGATAAGGCACGAAACGAGATGGCAATTAGGGGTTGTGTGTTTCACTTCGGCCCACCCTGTCTCAGTCTGTGTCTGGGTAAACACCGCTGTTGCTCGGCTCAAGCAGCAGCAGAAGCAGAAGCAGCAGCGGCAGCTGTGGCAGCCCATGGCCGCTACCGCCCCTGAAAGCTAAGTTTACTGTGACACGTGATGGGTTGATGACAGGCAGCCAGAGAACACAGACAAGCTCAGGGACTTTAAGACTCTGTAACCATCTGCAAAACTTTACAGAAACAACCATGTGATTCTCAGGATGATTCAGGCAAAATGCTCAGCTGTTACTGCAAAGGGTATTTTGTTTGTTGTTGCCAAGTATTTCATATAATATACCATAACCAAGCAGGAAGTAGAAACAGGAGAAGTTAGTCCAGTGAGAGTATATAAACAGTTCATTAATCATATGCTTTACGAAGAGTTACTTCGGATAACAAGCTGGTGCCAATGGTTAAGCTATCCAAAAGCAGTAAATATCCTAATAGAATGATATTTTTATGCACCATAACTTTACACACGGCGCTGTCCAAGTTTGTGTCTGGAGATATGTCAGATACTTGTTAAATGGAGGAGCAGTATAAGGTCTCTATTCAGCTATATCATGAGGAGATGATATATGTTATAAGTGTTTGGAACTTTTCCAGTAATTTCCACTGTTTGTCTCACAAAGAGAGCCTTTTGTGTCTTTATCTTTCACGTTCACCATAGACCGCCTAACAATCCAGGACACACGCACACTCATATAGGGGATGGTGCTGAAAAAAGTGTGGCTGATTTTGTAAAGTGACAACTAGACAACAAGTCTCAGGGATCAAATGCTCTGTTTACTGCTTCCCTGTGTTGCCTCTGGGTACGAAGAAAAACAACCTTCTCCTCATTAACACAGGCCACTTGCTAGTGTGTCTTGCTACCAGACAGTTAGCTCAGCTAGTTCTGACAGATCCGACACTTCCATGCATTTGATGTTTCTTGGAATGGAGGACACGGTGAGTTTTTCATGTAAGCAGTGTATGGTATAGTAGTAGCCTATGTGTCTTCTTTAGATTGTTCTCCCTGCTCTGCCTGAAATATTGCCAGTAGATTACAGGCTAGCAAGAATGACAGCGGCTGCATTTCATACAAATGCTGTGAATACATAATGCATAGCATTGTCTGCATGAACCCTTTCACATGCTAATGCCAACCTTTCTGCAGATGTCTCAGAGGTATGTGCCGGTGACTGTAGAGTGGGGGAGAGAGGGTAAAAATAAAAAGGAATAAAAAAAGGAATCAAACTCACAGAAAAAAAAAAATCATCATCATCCGGGCTGCCTTCACTCATATATAATCAACCATTAGAAGAGGAAAAAAAAAACATGTTCAAAAATAATTCACCTTCATGTGGTGGGGGGAGAAAGAGGAGTGGGGTGCTTCCAACTTTGCATCATAGGCAGCCAGCTCCATGATCACTGGAACTTTCCAAAAAATCACCAGAAAGCCTCAGAGGTGATTTAAAGCCATGCAGAGCAGTATCCAGACAGAAGTCCTATACCAAATGTATGGCAGAGTCATCAGGATCTGTGATTAACATGTCTGAAAGTATAACCGCTGCTAAAGGAAGTGCTCTCGGCAGCATTCGGGCCAGGCACTAAATCCTGAGCCAGTTAATTGTATGGTGGTACGGTAAAGGCCTACAGGCACTAAATGCTGTTGTGAGATGAATGAAATGCTCATTTAGCGTTTTACAGAAAGTTCCCACACATAATTATGTTTCACTGTTTTCTGCATCCAAAGCTGCATTAATGAGTTTAGGCACTAATACTGGATTTAACAGCAAATAGCAAAAAAAAAACAAAACAAACATTTTAAAGGCTCTAGCCTCACACATATACAATCAATGGGTACATATAAACTCACATATAAACTCAATCATAAATAGAGTTGAATCCAAATGTTCATCAATATGATCCCTAAACTACCACAGCACTGAGCAGGGTCGTGTTCATGGGTTTAGAGCTGTGATAGATTATATTGGGTGGGGTGTAGGTGTGGTGGGGGGGTGGGTTAGGGTTGCCTCATGTGTTCACCCCTTTAGCTGTGTTTTCTTTCCTTCTTTTGTTGCTCACACAAGGCTTGAGGTGAATTGTAGCTTCCACTGTTGACAGGGCCCCCGGTGACCTTCCTCCCCAGTGAGTGCTACAAACACTGGACAGACTACTATGGTCAGGGTCTGTGTTTACCATTTCTTTCAGAGCAGGGCTGCTGAACTGAGATCAGTAATCGGTTCCAATTCTCTGCAGATTTGCTCCCATTGAGGTGACACACAAAAACTGATCTCAGGCCAGAAATCCCATCCTGAGAAGCTTGACACCAGCTTTGGTCTCTGGTCTCAGGTTTCTCTGGTGCTTGTGCGCATTCCCTGTCCTTCCCACTGTTGACTTTCTAGCCTGCTGGTATGTCTAAATAAACACTGACTGGGTTTAGGCTAGCTTGCACATCTATCCTGCCACTACTCCTCACCCTTATCTGATGCAAGCCACAGAGACTGGACACTCCTGCCCTTTATGTCACTGCACAAATCTCTTAACAATTAAGGTAATTTTAAAAAAATGTTTTTGTGCCATTCTCAGACGGAGTGCACATTTTGAAAAATAATTAAAATAAGTTTTTTTCTATGTAACCCCTGCACTTTGACTTTTAAACCTCCAGACAGTCAAGACTAATAGAAAGCAGATATTCCCCTTAGAGAGCTATTCACAGTAATTCTGTTATTCAATAATAAAAAAAAAAAAAGGTTCAACAAATTACTTGTAGAGGGATAACTGGACACAGACATTGCATTTTTGTTTCATGGCATGCACAAGTCCATTATCTGGCCTTGACCAAAATAATGGAAAATTGGATCTGTGCAAATATTGATTTAAAATGAATTGTAAAAGAAATTATTGATTGTTTGCAAACATGCCAATAAAGTTACTAAAGACAAATATCACCCTCTAAATTTTTCAATAATAGGGAGTCTGCTTTAACAATTAATTTATTTTGGAACTAAGGGGCAGGGAGAGAAGAAGGGGGGAAGGGGGGTGGGGGGGTGGGGGGTTGGGCAGGAGTGAGAGAAAGGAAAAGGGAGGGTAAAGCGAATCCTCCACTGACTACAACCAGAGGTTCTAACACACATTTTAGTGACCTATTAAGAGCATTATGGGCCCCTCGTCCCCATCGGCCCTCAGTCCTGGTAATCTGGCCTATCCTCTTAAAAGTGGAATTGATTGAAAGAATTGATCTTCTCTGGGTTGGCAGACATAGCTCCAATAATTACCTCACGTAAATCTCTACAATCACGTATGAAATGTCAGGATCTCCTGCTCTCAGTCCCTCTCCCAGCAGCTCCTCTTCAGTAGCTGTTTTGGGGTTCAGTCGACTTATCATAAACACTCCAGACCTCCTGTACCAAGGCTATAGATGATCAAGATTTGACCGTTTGCTGTTAAGACTGGAAAACTTCAAATAACAAATACAAATACCTGTGTAACTATGTAAACAAGATGATGACATCAAGCGATTGGTCTGTATGCAAACGTATAGCCATGTCCTCTAAATTTGCACCTGCACGTGTAATAATTCTAAAGTTGATCCCGTCTGGTAATATCATCAGATAAATCTCTGTATATACATTTAGATACATCACTTATCTACCTGCGGGTAAACCCATTAAGTCAGGGCAGGCTAGGTTTGATGGCAGGCTTAGCATACACACACATACTGTAAACCACCATCTAACCAGCCAAACAGCCATCTCTGATTGAATGTTATTCATAAGGCCCCTCTGTCAGCTAAGCAGGCAGTGAGTATGCACAGGCAGCCATGGAGCCCTAAAAAGCAGCTGTGAAGATGGGAGGGTGCAGGATTAGGGCCTGAGCCTTACTCAGATGGGGCATTTCCATGACAGTGAGCTGCGCCACGGCTTAACAGCCCGCCCCTGTTTATGCTTTTTGGAGGAGAAGCCGGATTCCCTCCCCGTGACAGATGGCCTTTCAGCCACAAAGTGCAGTGTTTAGACTTAGCTTGCTCTGGGGCAAGACAGCAAAGCTCTGATGACACAGCATTCGGCAAACAACTCCCAGATGCGGAGGTGGTGGCCACAGAAAGCACAGAGAACTGGCTGACCCACCAAGCAAGTAACCAAATGACCAGAGAAGCTGCTCAGCTTCAGCTAAATCTGCCAATGAGGGGGGAGGCGAAACAAGGGACACCAGAGATAATGATGGGGCTTAGAAACCAAAGAGGTGGCTTGGCTTGAAGATACATGACACAACTCAATTTAGATTCGACCTAGTCCAATCTAAAGCTTTTGCTTACTTCAGACCAAATGCCCCTGACTGAATCAATACACCCTGAAAAAAAAAAGAAAGCATCAGTTCTGCTTTTAATTAAGAGGATTGTTAAATTTGGTCAGTTGAAGTGTAAAGAGATTTCTTTATAGGCAGGCAGGGCAAAGAAGCAGATTTTGCATTTGAGGGTAAACAGTGAGTGAAAAGGACCAGCTGCTGGAGAGAATTAGCCCAGTCTCATCTGATCCAACACAAACCTAGTGCTGCTTACTCTCAGAAAAAAATCTGGCCTGACCCAGACTGACCTCTCATACAAAGCCAGAGAGGCCCTGGAGGCAGTGAATTAATTGCAGCCCACTAAGCCTGATACACCATATCTTAAATAGGAATGAGTTGCAGGCTCAGAAGTGCTGTATCCTGGACAAGAAAAGGCTTAAAAGGGGAATTTTGTTCAAATTGTGCACAGTAAACAAAAACAAACACTCTGGGAATGTTTTCGCTCATCGGACAGACCCTTAAAAAAAAAAAAAAGCCGTAAATGGAAAGTTCACAAGGTTGTATGTACAGGCTTTGACACTCACTGACTCACAGGTACAAGTACATGGGTACTTTAATGACTTTAGTAAATAACACAAGCATGAAGCAGCAAGCAACAGAGGAAAACTTCCTTGAGCTCCTCTCCCCCATATATCACACACATCTCAGGAATATAGCTGATAAAAAAAAACACATCTCCTTGTGCTGAGATCATTTAGAGAGTGGCGTCGTTATTCACTATGTTTACCCTGGCTGCTCACTCCTCAAATCCACACTGTTGGAGCCACCTAAATTGGCCTCTTGCACCATATAGATTTCCCTTCACTGGCCAGCATCTAAAGAAGACGCAGAGTGGAGCGCGAGAGAAGAGGAGAAGCAGAGCATTCGGCAGTCACTGACCCTATTGTCTATTGTCTTCCTCAAATAAAATACATACTCAGATTAATAGGCCCGATATCGCAGAATAACGGCTTATTGCAATGGGGATGCAATAAGATGCCTTATAACACCAATCACTGACGTGGCTGAAGATGTTATGTGGAATAAAATTAATTGTAAACAAAAGTTTTTAAGCTGGTACAACTACTCAAAATCTAAAGAGGTTAGTTTATTAGCCATGTTGTGGAGTATTTAGCCAGATTCCACAGAACGGTGCTGAAGGTCTTCTTGAATAGTAAACATAGATGGTCATGTAATGGTCCAAGGCAGCATGGGAAACAAGAAATGTCATGTCTGGGGGCTTCTGACGTCAGTGGATCAATAGCGCCTGACGAGGAATTTTAAAAGATACTATCTGTCTGACTGCTGGTGGCAATAAACTGAAGATTAACCTTTACGTCCCTCCCAGTCCCGGGAAGTACCCTGAAGGGCATGCTCCAGTGTTTACTAATCAAAAAAAGTTGCTTTTTCGATACCACAAGACCAGGGAATGGCTTAGTGGCTCTGCACTAGGCCCTGAAAGTTATTGACTTCTTCCCCTTCTATATGAGCATCATAAATGTGAAAGATGAACACTCTACAGCCACATGTTATATATCGCTAGCAACAGCTCCAGAGATGTGTACAGACACAGCTTGGTTTATTAAAAATAAACATCATATATTATCACTATGCTGCAGCACAAATGTAATAATTCCTGTTGCCGTGCATAGAAACACAAAATATAATCACATGACAAGAGAAGGATGGGGTTGTTGTTTGGGAGAGCCTGCTTGGCTGACTGCGTGGCTGTGTCCTTTGTGAGCCATGGGGAAACAAGAGCTCTTTTTCTCCTCTAGAAGCATGATCCTCTTTCACCCCGTACCTTTGAGCTGGGAGCCAAGGTTTTGAATGGCTCTGACCTCTGTGGCCTCTGCTGGCCCCCACTGGCCTCCAACCCTCCAGCTGTTCATCCTTCCAGTCCAGCACACTGCCCAGTACCCCCAGTTTGCGGAGGCAGGAGGAGCAGCACCCCTCTGGGCCCTAAGAACTGACCCCCAGGCCAAGGCCACAACACCACAGGCATAATGTCGGAGTTCCCACATGAGCGTTGGAGCATGACGAGAAGGAGGGAGAGAGATAGAAAGTCGGGAAAATTAACTGGGGTATGTGAGGTTGCGCAGACAGGAAGGAAAAAAATAAATGAAGTGCAGGGACGGGAGATGGATGTTCTTCAGACAGGGTAGGAAATCGGAAAAGAGAACAGATATATGAGGGATAAATGAAAAGAGAGCAGAGAGAGTTAAAAGGAAAAAAAATAAGCTGAGGGTGCCGGGAGAGTGGGGAAGCGTGGTCAGACGAAGTAAGCTGCGACAAGGCAATAAGATGGTGCTGCACAGACGCAGACAGACGCCAAGGTGCAATAGAAGAGCTTGCTTCCCCTTCTGCATGGCTGGCTCCGATGACAGGACAGTATTCCCTCAGCACCAGCCGCTAACTGGATGATAGCACCAATCTCTTTCTTCTCGCTACCCTTCTCGCTTTCTGTCTGTGTCTGTCTCGCTGTCATTAATTTCTTTCTTTTTCTTTCATTCATTCTTTCTTTTTTTGTCATTCTTTCTTTCTTTCCTTCTTCCTTTGCTTCTTTCTTCCCCTCTCTTTTCCTATCTCTCTTGCTTTATTTTTCTCCAGCTCCTTCATACCCTTTTTTCTCCCCAGTTGAAGTCATATCCAACCAGGCCCCTTATACAGACAGCATAGCGGCCATCTAAAGCAAACATTAGCCTATAGCTTTGTTTGTTTACCTGAGAAAAATCATAGCCTCAGGCCTGTCTCTTATTAGAGCAGCCAAACAAAGACAACAGCAACTTGAGAATGGTTTAAAAATGCCTATAATTTGATGATGAGGGGTGTGTGTGTGTGTGTGGGGGGGGGGGGGGGGGGGGTTCATGCACTGGGAGGGCGAATGGAAATCGCCTCTGTACAGGATGAAAGCCTCTGAGGACTATCCATTGACTATGAAATGTGATGATCCCCCTTCACCTTCAGACACAGAGAGAGTTCAGCTTAACATTGCCCTGGGCACTAAAGCTTAAAGCCTGTAGTGTGAAAGGACTCCAGAACGTCCTGTTACAAACCGCACATTCTTTTTTTTTTTTTTTATTCATAAAAAACACCTGCCTCATTCTTCATCCCTTTACATCATACACAGAATATTTCTAAATTGCATTCTGTCTGTCACAAACTCCATAAGGGGATGGATGACTCATAGAAGTTCTGAGCGTATATTTCCATACATTTCGCAAAGGCTCATAACTGAATGATTCACTGGTTTTCTCATTGAATAGGAGTGTATTTGAATATGAATGTGTGTGTGAAATTGTGTTGTGTGTGGCTGTGCATATGTTTCTTATGTCCGTAAGTGGCGTTTGTGCACGTGTGTATGTGTGCGTGTTCGCAATTTGTGTCTATCAGCACACATGCGCCTGGTTGGTTGGTGGGGTGTTGGCAGGGCTGTGGTACCCTGCTGGGACCAACCCTGCCCAAGCAGCCTGGTGGAGGGGACAAGCTGTGGCATGTACACACACACACACACACACACACACACACGTACGCACACCCACACATAGAGCAGCTGCTCCTTCTGCAGCTGCTGCTTTCGCCCAACCCAGAACTCCCTGTTCCAAAGGAGGGTGAGAGGGGAAGGGGGTTGAGGAAGAAAAGAAAGGGTGAGAGAGGGAGAAGCAGGAGTGAAGGAAAAGTGGGAACAGCAGTAGAAATGGGAAAGGAGAGAGAGCTGACAAAATAAATTGGAAAGATATGAGGAAGAGGTGAGAAATGGGAAGGAGGACGGTAATGGAAGAGAGAGGGGAAGAAAAGAGCACAGAAAAAAAAAACAGGAGAAAAGAGCAGGCTAAAGGGAGAGAAGATACACTCTCAAAATGATCACACACACACAAATACACACCAAGATTCTCTCACCTATTAACAGGTGAAAAAATATCCACTATCACCTCCATTGCAAGCCCATGGTACACATGTAACTAAAGATTTGCCATCAGAAACTATTTATTTTACAATCCAAATAATCATCTAATAATCAATCTGGAAAAAACAAAACAAACAAAAACAAACACACATTGATAAATCACAGTTTTGAAGTTACAATGTATACAACTACAAAGCACACTGACCATAAAATTTCCACAGGTCAAGCACAGATTAAACTAAATCCTGTCTCATATTCCCTATGATGGAGAGCCTCCATTGAAGATAACATATTACTCTCCAACTAAGCTTAATCTGTGTCTGGGAAAGCAAACACACCCTACATACTCTGTATGACAACTGCCAATCCTTTCACTTGAGAATCAGACAGTGTTTATATTACTCCACTTTCAGTCTAAGACATATAGGTCGATACAGTAACTCAAATCAATAACTGAAATTTATGACATCAACCCGTGATCAATAAGTTGAACTGGAAGAAGCTTTTGTTTCTGCCAGGAATGTTTTGAATTTCAAAATACTCCCCCCCCAACCCCACTCCAGAGGTGACTGGGTTGGAGGGAAGCTCAGCCATGTTGATCTGTCAGAGGCTGCTACCAGGCTTCAGAACAGATAGCGGAGAAGAGGTTGGGAAAGGGGGAGGGGGGCACATTGAATGTGTCCAATTAGCAAAGTAATTAGTTAATTAACGCAGAGGACCCTGAAGGCCTTCCTAAGCAGCCTTATATAGACCTCCTCCAAACCAACCAGCAGACCTTGAAGGCTTTGCTTAGCAGCGTAGTACAGATAGACCAGCTAACCAGCCCACACCATCATCTGTCACACACACACACACAACTCTGGAATATCCTCCACATTTCAGTTTGCATTCAGTGTCAGTGACGTATTCTGCATTTTTTTTTTATTCACACAGGCAGAGAATCTGTACATTCAGTATCTCTGTGACATGTGCTGTCAGTTCTTCTGGCTCACCGTAGGCAGCTTGCTACTGCTTAAAGCCATAATAACACGTGGCTACAGTCTGGTCAGACTGTCTTCCTGTGACACACCAGCTTCAGATGGTGATGATGTTATATCCTCTCCCACAACAAATGACGTCTAAGCAAATGCTTAGACAGTGTAAACAGTGCCTCTAAGTGAGCAGTGTTTTATGGATGTATCAGTTTTTACAGAGGCAACACCTGATATAGCTTTTTTATCTGTTAACCTTATAAAGGTTGAAGCAATCAGCGGTTCTGTGTTTAGCAGGAGGGAAAGGGAGACGAGAGAGAAAAGGATTTCTGACTGTCTGACTGTCTGCCCTGCATCACTTCATAGCCACAGGCAGTTGCACAGCACAGGAGAAATGTGCTTACATCATCACATGCGGTCCAGGCATCCTGCAGAGGGCACTGCTAATAGCAGAAACACAGAGCGGAGGAGGCAACCAACCAACCCAGGAGGAACGCAGCAAGGCGCTCCCACGCAACTAGGATTTCTGACATTCTTGGCAGACTTTCAGAGAAGTCAGTCCTAAAGTATTCGAGCAGAGCTAACCTTCAAGAGGGACCATGTTCCAGCAAGCTGAGACCAGAGGCTTAATTCATCACTAATTAAAGTCTGCATGGGGTACAAGGATGAATCTTTCTCAGAGAATCTCTAACCCCACTATCCACAGTAATAGCGCTATGATTTGGACAAGATGTTTTGCCATAGCAGGCGCTGAGTGATATCATGGCAAATTGATTGCTTGTTTGAATATTTTCTTCCTACTTAGTGCAGAGAGAGAGATTCAGCATGAGTCTCTACACTGTGACCCAGATAAGGTCCTTGCTATGTATGCAGAAGGGATCATACATGTAACATGTGGGTTATGGATGTTCAGCCCAGGCAAACAGGAATAGGAAGCATCATACTGCCCCCATTCAGGCTCACAGCATCCTGAGTCCAAGTCTGTTCACAGATAACATAGTCACTGTCACTTTCCATGATTATATGTCCAAATGTACCAAAGTGGGAACAACAAGATATGAGTATGAACACAGGCAGCAAACTTCAATGATCCCTATCTTTCAAGCTGTTCTAACTTAGTCTGCAGGTATGACTGCAATGGCACACAGCTGCCTTGTTCAGTGTATCAGATCCATCTCACCCTCAGCAACATTTTTCTTGGTATAATAACAGAAAGAATCACATAGCAAACGCCTGAGAAAAAGATGAGAACTATGAACACACTGAAATGAACAACATTCTTCTCATGACTCTTATTAACCACAGTTGCAACTGAATCTTTTTTTTTTTTTTTATGTGAGTGTGTGTGTCTAAGTGTGTGTCTTTTCAGGTTCCAGAGACGTGTGTAGCCAGCTGCAGAGTTGTTCTGGATGCTGATTGGAAGTGAGTGTTGAGCGCTCAGGACAATTATGGAATCATTACCGCCGCCATGCCGGAGGCAAAATATGAACACCGTGCCATTTGTCAACCAACCGCAGCTTTCTAATCAAGCTCACATGTGTTTGTATGTTAGTCTTAGTGTGTGTTTGTGTGTGTGTGCAAGCTCATGCACATGCGCCTAAGTGTGTGCGCAAAGCCTTGGCATGTTGGCAGAGGAAATGGAATGTCACTCAGTATGTGTGTGCACATGTTTATGGGGGGTAATGGATGAGTCAAGATCCCTGCCCAATATTTTGTGTCTGTATATTTGTTTAAATGTGTGGCAGTATCCAAATAGACTAAAGCACATGTACAAATGTGTGTGTGTGTATGTGTGTGTCAGTAGAGGGTGAGGAATGCCCTGCCCGCGCGCAACTGTCTAAACACGTCCCCGTCAGCTGTCTCTCCGCTCCCTTCGCGAAGAAATAACTTAGCAAGAGTTATTTGTTTTTTTCACCGCACCCCACACTACCATCTCACATTGGCTGCGGAGAGGTTGTACATGGGAATGTCCCCCTGTGGCCTCTTTTAGACTGGAAAAGGGTCTGTCAAGTGTACGAACAAACTGGTGTGGGAGCCTCCAAGAGGAGGATTAGAATGGAGGGATGAGGGGCGGAGGTTTGGAAGAAAACATCTGACACTTTAATCAGTCGTCTTTTTTTTTTTTCCTGCTGCGTACAGGAAGCACCTGTAATCCATCTCCCCGTTCTGGGATCGGTGTGGTAACGAGTGGCATAAATGTTTTAGGAAGATTTAATTAATTGATTCAATGAGTGATAATAGCAGGGAGTATTTATCACAGGTGCATTCGCTTTCATGGGTTGGAGGAGCTAGCAGCAAAGTCAGTGTAGTGTGCAACTCCAGCACTCCAAAAGCTGTAACAACAGTAAAGTGTGATCAACTTTTAAAAAAAAGTGGAGTAATACTTAGAAAATTGCACTTTTTAAAAAAAAGTTTTGCTCTAGTAGAGTGTACAGGGTTAAATGCACTCCATCTACCCACTCTCTTACGCTCTCTCTCTGACTAACTACAGTGAAGTGGAAGTGTTCTCAGGCTTGTACGCATCAAGTCACTCACTGAGATATGTGTGTTGTAAGTGCACAAGGGATTAGCAGCTCAAACATTGATCACTGATAAGCTACGAAAAGTGGCCATGCATCTTGTCACTGTCTCTATAACGTTCTTCCTCTCAGCACTCAACTAAGCAAGTTTCTGTATGTATAACAATACCAAAAAAAAAAAAAAAAAAAAAAGACACATGTCCTGCCCTGATGAAATCCCTGTTTGACATAGCTAGACAAGATCCCTCCAGACAAAAACAAGCCATTACCATTAGTCAAAAGAGATCAAAGACATATCCCAGCTGAACAAAGTGTTTGGGATTGCAGTGTCTGACAGCCATCTGCACTGGTAACAAATGAAAAAGAATTAGACATTGATAGCAAAGGAGGTCCAAGTTTTTTTTCTCAGTGTCAGGTCTGATAAATTTGTGCAGGCTACACTTTACTTGGAGGGCAGAAGAAGAGAGAAAGAGAGGGAAACTAAAGGTGAGGATAATGGAAAGTCTGTAAGAAGATGTGGGAAAAATGAAAAGGGAAAGAGGAGGAAAGGAGCTAAGAGGGGCGGTGGGCCAGGGGGGCAAGTTTAGATAGAGGATTGGTGAGGAAGACAAGAGGGGAAAACAGTAAGACTGCCTGTCCCTCAGTGAGACAAATTGGCAAGGAGTTCAGAGCGAGCCAACGTCTTCATCTGAAGGCCTGTGGAGCAATGGATGCCCAGGACAAATCAACACATCTCACAGTTTGCCTCCATAAAACGCAAATACCATCGGCTTCAAAAACTATGATCTTCCCTGGAGCATATGAGCAGGGCTTTGCTCCTCTGGGTTTACTGAATTGGTCTGTGAATCAATCACAAAAACAGAATTTCAAAGGATTTGAGAAACTATGAGGTCTTTCTCTTTCTCGGGCTTTAACAAAACAGACTCCAGCATAGCCAGCCCTGCAGACACTTGTGGCTGTGGGGTCCCAGAAGGCTTAGAGATGTCTCTGGTCTTTTCACCACTCATAAGAGCTTGGTGAAAACAGCAGTATATCAGGGTAGTTCTGTGCACCCAACACAAGGCAAAGACGGAGGAAGTTAGAAGTAAACAGAGAAAAAAAAGAAAAGGACTTGAGCAAAGAAAGGGATGATGAGAGCCTAGATAAAAAAAGAAAAAAGGTTTGGACTCCAGCCCAACTCCAGAGAGTAAGATTCAGACGATGTGAAGGAAGAGTGCCATATGTGTGCTGGTCATGCTGACCATGTTTGAACCTACATGCAGCAGCCTAGTTGGGACATGTGTTTTGGCTATCAGAGTCATTAAAATCCCATTACGTAGTGCAACAACAGAGATCGTAAGTCTTTGTGAAACTTTAACAATCATTTATCATGTGAATTTACCATGAATGATGCATTTACATGCATAAAGATGCACATTGTTTGACATTTAATGGTCCTGTGACAATTTATCAGTTTCATAATTTGAGATTTAAAATGCGTAACGCAACTTTTAAGATTAATAAGAGGAGATTTAACTGGTGGGGACTGAAGCAAATGACATTTTTCCAGACCACTGAAGCTTTGCCATTTAGAAAAAAACCCAAAACAAAACAGAAAGAGGTCATCGGTTACTTGTTTCTCATATGGATTGGCATTGTCAGTTGTTCAGTCATTACAAATGGTGTTGCATTCTTTACAGTGAAGGCTAATGGTGTTCTGACCTACAGGGGAGGAATGCCAACTCTCACCACAGCTGCACACTAAGGCCAAGAGCCAGAGTGGACTCTGGGATCAAAGGTCACCCATGATGTGACTTGATCCTACACAATCAATGGACACAGGGTCCTGGCCTTTGGCAACCATGCTCTTAATGGGGTAGAAGAACTGGACAAATGGTAAAGAGAGAGGACCAGAAAGAGGCTGCTGGTATAAACGGAATATGAATGACAAACTTGCTTTTGGAGAAAAAAAAAAAAATTAAAATTTAGAACAAAATGAAGAAGACCAAAATCAAAATGAGGGAATTGACAGTAATTGTAAGTACCCTACTAAATGAAAAATGGCTCCTGATGCACCAAGGATGATAATAAATTTTAGCAAGGGAATAAGAAAGCCTAGAACGCACACATAACTGTATGGATATTTAACAGGCACACTTTTGTGACATTCTTCATACAGGAAACAACAAATGCAGAACGAATAGCGCTTGTTAATTTCTATTGTAGCATATAAAACAGAACATTTTCTGTTTCTTGTTAATTAGCATTTACTGTATTCCTTCAACAGGAGGCATTACTCAGAGCAAGTCACTCCGCTGATGACAAACACACCCAGCCAGCAAAACAGATAATGAGCAATTTTTGGTAAGTGTCTGGGATTGTTAGGTCGTTAGGACTCGGAGTTGTGTGTGTGAACCATTTTAATTGCAACCCCTGGACACAGGCATAAGCTCTGTAAATAACCCAGCCACTTCGTTAATGTGTTCATCATTATCCCATTGCATCATCTGGATGGAAATGGCATTTTGGTTTTGCTTTAACCCCAAGGAGGGAGCTAAACAACAATTTATCAGAATGAACCAACTACTGAAATATTTTTTACTAGTAAAAACCTAAGTGCTGGTGGACCCATAAATTTGGGTTTCCAAACTGTCGAGAATCGGGGGTGTAAATGCCCATAAATGTGGAGTCACCTCCACAATGAGCAACAGACAGAGCAACACAGGGAGAGCCTTTGCATTGGTCCATTTCACACTTCATAAAGCAGCGACATATTTATTCCATGCATTCATACTGATATGTCGCTTCAACCAGGTAACGGCTATACAACTTGAAATGATTCATTTGCTCAGTCATTTTCCCCACTTAGTTCTGGGTTGTGAGTGCAAGTTTTAGAATGCTGCATTGTGCAATGATGTTTTTACCTGATGTTTTTATCTCACTGCAGGGAATGAGTAGGGAATTACCTCTTGCCCATAACTACATTCTTTAAAAACCCAAATACACACTGCCTAAAAAGAGGCTGTAAAATGTGCTATGAAACGGCATGGTAAATATCCCACCTCTGGTAGGGCAATTTACTAAACCTTGTAATATACAGAAAAAAGGAGCGTATAAACAGCTTTCTTTTTTTTCCAAATTAGTCAACAACATTTTACGATAAAGACATACAAACTTAATCAGGAATATAATTCGTTCCTTTGAGAGACATGCAGAGGGGAGGTCAAAAGGGTAAGCCTCAGGTAAATGCGAGGCAGTGGGAGAACACAGCCGTGCCTCTTATTCCTGTCTGATTTAAGAGAATCCATAGGAGGCCTGTGGTTAACACAGCAGGGACGTGAACCTTCAGGAGTGCGAGAATGAGGGGCTGGTGTTGTACTTAGGCTTCATATAATGACCAACAAGCCCCCCTCCTTCTTCTTCAATTCCCACATACCACCTCCTACTCCACCATTGCTGCTCCAGTTCTATAGGTTTGACCACTAAGACCCTCATTCAACCTGTGTATATGAGGAACCTTTCTTTTTCCTTCTCCAGTTCAGTACTCCCTTACTCCAGTGAGAGGCAGGTCCTTTTCAGATGGCTGGCCAAGCTCCCGCTGTTTTATGGGAAGTATTGTGATCCCACAAGCTCTCTCAGGGGGGATCAGCACTTACGAGGGCCGATAGAGCTGCTGATTTGATCTTCTCTTCTTTCACAGCCTTTCTCAAGTTTTCATCAAAACTTCTTGGCCCCACTCGCCATGGGAAGCCTCGGCGCAAATGTGATTCTCTCTGTCCGTGAAACAGACATCATCTATGACAGTGGAGACACTGATGAGGACAGGGAGACGAGCGAGAACAGGGGCTGAACTTCACATCAACTTCACATGAAAGCAGAGGAACTCTAAATACTCAGCAATGTTTCAAACACTTCTTCCAATATTTAAGAGCCATTCCTTCCTAACAGACAGTCATCCTCATTTTAGTAAGGGGCATGAATCATGAGCTTGCCTTTGCAAGAGTTCAATAATTTTAAAGGGGCATTAAATAATCTATGACTTTAATCGATCTCCTTTAGCATCCAAAGCTTTACAGATCTCTGGCATAGTTTACAGTGTCGTCTAATTATCACAAATAAACAGTGATGGAGAGCACTGAAGTTAGAGTTCAACTTTCTTATGGTAGTTTAATGTTTTCACTGGGGCTTTTAAAGAGTTTAGTTATATTATGCATCAAATATTAATGTAGCATTTCAAACACTTGTTTGAAATTATTTGTACTTAATTTTTATTACTTCTGATTATGTTTTCACAGTTTTTATTTTTATCTTTGACTGTGAAAGTTTATCTATGACTTTTCTAGGGTTGATGGGGCTGTTTGGTCACCAACAAAATGCTGGTTGATGGCACCCTGCAATCTGCAAACCATGTCACTGACCAATAAAACACTTATCATGTCTTCTTTAATGTTTGGCAAAGTTACATTAATGTTGGCTTATTATGTCATGTCCTTCTGTTTTTGATACTGGTGACCAGTTTTGCGATAACAATCTCTGTTCCCCAGTATAGGCTGCCTAATGGAAATTTGATTCACCAGCATACACGTGTTAGTGGCCTAAGGGAGTATCTGGATGCCAGTTATTGCAGACTAGATGCTACTTGCACTGTAGACTCCTGAGTCGTAATGGATACACTTATCACAGTTCTCACAACTCAGTATTGCCGCTCTGCATTCATTCAAATGCTACACATTTAAAACATGCAAGCTAGTTTTCTCAGAACAATAAACGTTTTGATGTTCCAAAACAAATGCTTTTTTTTTGGTATTTTATTGTTGCTTTAATGTTTCTCCAGCTTGCACGGGTTAGATGCAGCAGTTACATGGATGACAGGATCTATTCAGCAACAGATCACAGTGGATTGAGAGCATCCAGTTTGGAGACTTTTTTGGAGTTTTAGCACTGAATTCTTGTCCTTTGTTCTTGACTTTGAGGAATGTTCTGGAAAATGAGTAGCTTTTTTGCAGGTATCATCTGTGCTACTTAATTGATAAACAGCATCAAAAGAAAAAAAGGAAAGGTGGGAAAGCATTCCTACAGAGATTACAATAGGAAGTTAGGTTTTAAAGCCAGAGTAATTATTGACTGATTAGTCAACAGTGAACAACAGTGTTAACTGTGTTCATACATTTCTTTGCAACAGTAATATCACTGTTCAGTGAACCTTCACAGGATGTAGTCTGTCTTTTTCAGGACTATTGCTTGACAATGTCACTGAGTGAAACAGCACAGACTTGTTGTATTGTGCTTTGATATCCTTGTGGATAACAGCAGAATGCAACTGTTATTGTAAACTGATAGTGAAGGCTTATGTGGGGGAAATCCCATTGGCATGGCTAGCATTTACTGGTAAACCAAAACACAAAGCCAATAATCTCAGTGTCATTAAGAGTGATTTTCCTCCACTCAACCTAATGTGATGACAGAGATAAAACCATGTCAGGCTAACTGTACATAGGAGAATGAGAGGTGCTATTAGCTAGACAAATGATGACAATGCTAATATGAACTAGCTCCACATGGCATGTTCTAATGGTAACACTGACAGCAACAGTTTGGTTGGTCTACATGCGTGATTTATTAATGAGGATAATATAGTTAAAGAATTTCTCTATCTGAGGTTTAGCTGAGAATTTTTAATGCTTTTAAAAAGCTGAATTTTAAACAGTTAAGCACAGATTCAAATATGAAGAACACTTGACAACACAAAGGTTTTGCCCCTGCTATATTTTCTTTTTAGGGAAATTTTATGGGGTCATCTAAATCATCATGCAAGTCCATAACGATGTGTTCGTTATGGCACCTACCACCGGAGAAAAAGAGCTCTTAGACAGCACTTTTCACAAAGATAGCTTTTAACACAGCAATCAGTGGTTTGCTACATGGAGGGGTGCCGTGCAGGTCATGCATTCATTTTAGAAACAAGCGGAAAGTTGTCACACTTACCAGAGAGAGAAGCCCTAGTCTAATTACCACATTGGCAGATAACCCCTGCAATCTCCCCAGATACTGAGACTTCCGCTGCACCTCACACAGGCTTGCACAATTGTCTCCAGTCCTTTGAGGGCCTTGTTAAACATGTTTGTTTTGGTTTTGACAGGTTTCTGTCACAGACAGACAGAGACAGCGTACTCCAAAGACCAGCTATCTTCCCAGTTGTTCCGCAGTTTGTTTAGTTAGTCACTGTGCTTAATAGCTTCCTCTACTTTCTAATGCCTACATTTGAAGCTCAGAGCCGACGTGTCTGTACAAACACTGTTAAATCTGTCGAAGGATATCACACGTCTGTGTTTAAGAGAAACTAGATTTTTTTTCCCCCTTTATATCTTTGTTGTACTGTATGTTCGGGCGTATCTTAATAATGCCGGAATGAGCCACTGCAATCCCATGGTGCAACAGTCGCTTAATGTTTCATAAATGTCATTTGGAAGTAATTCAGTAAGCACCCTCATGAAAAAGAGATGAAATACAGATTGCCATTGGGTATATTAACACCTGTCACATCAGACGGATATCATATTGCATTGGCGTAGTTGCGCAGCTTTCTATTATTTTCTCAAAACATCACCTTGCCCTCTCAATCTACCAATGTAATTACCTCATCAAATAAACTATCAACAAAGCCCCTAAAATAGGATTTGTGGAAGTGGAGAAAACAAAACAAAATAAAAAAAGAGAAACATATCATCACACCCAACAAATGTGAGACATGTGACGTTTAGAAGTCAGGGGAGCAAAGCCTTGAGGGCATACAATCAATATTACATTTTCCATTGCCACCTTCATAGCTATTGTAAATGGCTTGTGTCAAAAATAATAACAGGTTGTATCAGGAACCTTGGGTTTGCAATTTCACTTCTAGTGCTTGGAGGCCCCGTCTGCTCTCCCTGCCTTACTCCAGCACCACTGGGTGTTAATGACGCCGTGGTGGCAGACACTTCTCCCACCATGGCTTTTTTTTCTCCTGCCCATTCTTTATCTCTTTACTCCTGACAGCTCTGAGAACTGTAGAGAAAATGTGTATGTGTAAGAAAATGCTTAGTGCTAGAGATGATTAGCCCTTTGTGCATGTTTCGGAGCTCAGCCAGTAGCACAGTATTGTTAGCAGGGCTGGAGAGATTCACACTTCTGTTGTCATAGTACTCTAGGCAGCAATAAGCAAGATGAGATGCAGTAATATGCACACAAGAGGGACAGACTCCTCTTCACTGGAATCAGAGCTACTTTAAGTTCTTGTGAGAGAGAGGTACTTAACTGAGTTCTTTTTTTTTTTTAAGATGAGTTGATTGCTCTATCTCATCCAGCCATTATCTCAGGTGTAGACTGCTCAGTGGTCTACACATATGAACACATACACGCAGAGGCGCTCCAAGATACTACAATTTGCTGAGGTCTCCAAAATCTCAACAGGGAGAACTCAAATGCTGTTCCTGCAGCGTAAAAATTGCATTCAGTTTACAAAACTGAAGGCTTCCTGTGACAAATTTCCATTTTTATTCCTAGAGCTGCTGTCCTGGTTCACAATATCACTTCAAAGAAAAAGTCCAGTTCACAGCATTTCCACTGGCAGCAGTCAGGAACTACCATCACAAGGCTGGTCTCAGCAAATCCCAGTATGATAATGTTCTCAAAACTATGCATAGCTAAGGTGAGTTGTGAAACAGAAATGATACTGTCAAAGAAAAATGTTTAGACGAGGCAGTGTGATCACATTTCAAGTTTAATCACATACTAACCCTCCAATAGACTTCTATATCCTACAGTGATCATTTCTGCTGCAGAGACTGAAGTAAGCACTGTGTAATCCCTTCCAAAACAGTAGATTGTCACACTTTCTGAAACGTCCCCTGTGATATGATGGTGTCCATCCCCTGCTATGTGATAAATGAGTTTCAGCAAAGAGTGCTATTGAGGTGTGCAAAAACCAAAAGTAATATACTATGACAGGATGATGCTGAGGCCAATCATCACGTCGACAGACAAGAGCCTGGCAGCTCTCGCTTGTGTATGTGTAGTATTTTTCTGTGGGCTTCCAGAGAGGCTCTTTTGTGCTCATGTCTCTGTCTGTGCAGGGCTTTTAAATTGTTCTCCCTTATCTGAAGAGGAATCTGCAGGAAGTCACAAAACCCCAGCTTATCTTAGCTAATTGTGGATGTGTGTGTGTGTAGCAAAAGAGGAGGGGACTTGAGAGGGTGCCAAATGCCGCAGGACGCAGCAGAGCACGTCAGGACAAGAGAGGCAGAGGCAAGAGGCAAGACTGACAGACACAACACTAACATCTGACGGAAGCAAACAACGCAAGAGCGTATACAACAACACCCATACGGAAACTTGTGGAAACACCCAGGGCATGGGTGACATTTAATCCATCCATCAGCCTTGAGCCAAAAGGCAGATGTCAAAGATGTTCAGACCTTGTGTGGGCGCTGTTTGGTAGGTAAAAATAAACACACAATTAATTTGTGACGTGAAATAATTTCAATATAAGTACAGGTTGTTACCTTCAATGTGCAAGGGTGGTTTGACAGAATTTGAAATTCACATTTTATTTGTTTTTTCCACTTCTCACTGTTTTGAGGCAACAAACAAAACAGTCCAATAACCTTGCACCATCCAGTTGTGCAACATGAGAGATGGCTCCAATGGGTGTCTTAAGGAGGTGATAAAAAGGTCTGTGACCTTCCCCAAATGAAAGCTCCCCACTGATTTGTGAGCCACAGCCATGGAGAGTGTTGTTTGAGGGAGAGAGAGTGGGTGGTCTGTCACTGGGTTCATGCACCTTTCTCTCTACAAACAGCCCAAATTTACATCTTTTTAATGGCTGCTGTGTCCACTGGCTGTTGTAAATCAAAAGAGGGGTTTTAACCTCTAGGAGCCAGCGGGGGTTAATGCTGAGGGCAACGGCCACTGCTGTTTTGGCCTAGGACCGAGCAAATGGACGCCCTTGAAAACAACATGCTTCAGACTGTTAGAGGGCATGTGTGGCTTTTAAGTCACCTTTTCCTTACAGTAGCATATCAGTGAAGTTAGAGAAGAGCATGTTTAACAGGGCATAGATGAAAATAAAATTCTTTAAACAAACAACCCACACATCATATAAGATATAACTTCAGATAATATAGAATCCTACACTGACAGCAACTGTGAAATAATGAGTGTTTACTGGCTGTCTCCCAGTGACGAAAGCCATGAATGAAATCCAGGAAACAATTGTGCTTGTTTTACCCTTTCCTCTCCATATTCATGCACAATACTTTTCCCACTGGCATTTTCCTCTGCTGTCATAAAGGGCATTCACTCATAGTGCGATCTCCTGGGCACAAATGAGCAATCAGTGTAAGAGCAACACACCTGGTAAGGCTTAGGGCTTCTCTGAAAGGCCATCAGTGCACCAGGAGAATTGGCTTCCTCGTAATTGAGATCCAGGCACATTATTCTCATTTGATTGTCTAATGACCATCTGAATGAGATCCCTACCATAATAAGAGTCCTATTTGACCAGGCGCTGCAGGAGACCCAAGTGTCAGTCAGTCAGTCAGTCAGTAAATGTGGCATGAATACAGGCAACACAATCACAAGATTTTTAAGTTTATGCTGGATTAATAATGGAAGTAACTACGAATGAGATCATCTGTAAGTTTTTTTCATTTGGAGCAATGGAGTATAATCTGATTAAAAATAAATATATCAAATGAAAAAGTATACAATTAAGTCTGCTGAAAAGCCTAACCCATGACCAACACTACAGCTGACCTTACACTGTAAAATGAGGGAAATTGTGATTGATTAGAATTTTCCAAGTGGCAATTTTTGACCTGTCAAACCATAATTCCCATTTGTCATTGCTTCATCAATGTTGATGGGGCTATTTCAAAACCAGTTCTCTGAGCAAGAGAAACATGCGCTTGACCTTATGCAACAGTATAAAACATTGCCTTTCCTTCTGCCGCGATTCTCCATCCACATGTAGTGGAGCTCAAATGATGTTATCGATTACGCTCTTGCAAATATGGCGAGGTAAGGGAATGACACCGCACTTAGAGATCATTGCACAAATGTACCCTAAATCACAAAAATGGAGGAGGGGTAGTTACTGGCATGGCCGCCGCTCTCTGCAAGGGTGAGTACTCGTGCATTCACTCAGTGTTTAATCAATGGATAAAACTGTCTATCCATTCAAGTATTGATGTTTCCTATGACAACTGCTTATCCACGTAGAGCAGAGAGACACCAGAGGCCTTTCAATCATCTGCCAGCTGAAGGGAGCACAGAGAGGAAGAGGTGGGGTGAGACACATGAATCTCTAATACGGGATTCATGCCGCATGCTCAATTATTCCGCTGCCACAATGCAAGTTAAAGCAGACGAGGAGTCAATCACTGTATACAGAGCACAGGTTCTGCCACTGTGTGAGAGCTCAACTTGGTCATTCCCTTACAATGGCAGTTAATCAATATGGATCCACTCCTTTTGATCTGCTGCCTCTGACCAACAACAATCACTAACAACAGTATAATTGCAAGGACCATAATGGTGACCATTCTTATCATCCCACAACAGAGAAGAAGGAGGAGGAAGGACGAGAGATACCATTTGGCCCGTAGACCATCTCTATCACTCTCTTGTGAACTCTCTCACATGTATTTGTACACTTCTGCACCATCATGCTCTGTGGTATTGCGGTATAGACAGTCAGTCCAGTCACCTTATTAACGTCATGTTTGGACACATATCGACCTCACTGCAGTGACGATCAATCTGTGGTAAGGAAAGACAATAATGCTGAGTTCATCCCCACATTGTCTAATGTCTCTAAGGCACTTAACATGTGTCTTATACATGTAGAAAACAATAATCATTTCCCACTACTATGTCTGTTAACACCAAATGATTGAATTAGTATCAGTTCAATGTATTTGTTATTAACTATCAGGTAAACTATTTTGGAAATTTTGCCCACGGCAGCACATAATAAGAACAAAATGTAATACACAGAGATTTATTGAGAGCTAAAAGGACTCCTATATGATGATGACAGCATGTGAGCGTTCTAATAGGACCAGGATCACTTAGTGTTTGATGACCAATATGGCTTCTTAATCTCTTTGACGCTGCGAACCTATGACAGATCTATGAGATGACAGAACAGACTGGTAACATAATAAAGGCGTCCTTCTTCTCACTCAGCATCTCTCATATTAATATTTTCATCCTGTAATAACTAAAAGCCATTTCATTACTCATTAATCAGTATCTGAAGCTGCCGCTCTCCACTACACACAGAAATATGATCCTACGATTTCACAGGAAGAGCGATGTATAATGACCCTGCAGCTGGCGGGGTAATAAAACACAGTATGCAAGTTGTCTGTCAAGAAACCTTACCTAGGCATACCAAAACAACAGAACGGCTAAAGTGATATACTAGACTCATTTCAAACAGTAAGACACAGGCATTGCATCGTTGTTGAGTTTCTTCCAGGCCTCTGTGACAATCAATACTTAAAACAAGAGCGAGAAAATATGTGGAATCAGCATCTATGAAGTAAAAGAGCGACAAAATTGATTTGCAGAAGGTTCGTTCAAGCATTCAGGGGATTTTAAACAGTGCACAATGTTGCCAGTCAGATCACTCGTCAAATCCATATCAAGCTGTGGGCTTATGAGTTTTGGTGTTTATTAAAGTGAGTGACGGGTAAATAGAATAGGTCAGCACAAAACAACGGCACCTGAAAATGTAGAGACATTGGATGTGATTTATGCGTATGGTCATCTGTGTCAGAAGTTGTGTGTGTGTTCATGCATATGTGTGTGTGTGTGTGTGTGTGTGTGTATTTTCTTTGTGTGTCTAAATCAATGGTCATCCCCTGATACAAGATGGCCTCATAAATCATTGTTTGTTGATCACTTGTCAGGAGGCAGGGGCCTTATGGCGTTCTCTTAATTATTCCAGCTCACAGCCCCACTGGATGAATAAGGACAGGAATGCCAAAGCAAATCAAGGCAGCGGACTTTACAGAAACATGGCCATAAAGGTGGTTTAGTTTGGATGGATGAGGTGGGGGTTGGGGATGAGAGTTGCAGGAACAGGGGTGGGGGGCTGTGTGTGTGTGTGGGTGGTAGGGTTGGGCAGGTTGGATTCTAGGGTGCGCTGAAGTGAGAAATCTAGTGTATGAGATATCAGTCACGCAATTCCAGTGTGCTTGCGGACTCTGTCATGACAGGAACAAGCCGGCTGCCTGATTGAAATTGGACGAAAACAACTAAATCTGTTATTGTGACCATTCAATCACTTTGATGCCTTGTATCTCTCTTTAAACACAATTCGAACACATCTTTGCTGCCACTCAGTGTCAACTCTTTACTGGTATAACCTTCATGGACAACAAGTCTCCACAATCCGTTTGGCTCCTGCAGACTAATAATCCATGACTTCCAGACCTGACATAACTGGCAAACATTTTCTCTCTTTTTTTTTTTTGCATGCAAACACGGGAAATGTAAAATCCATGCATTTGTGAGTAGGGAACTGTGTAACGACACATTCTGTCAAACTGTAGGGCTAAGTGGTTGGGGTATAGTATTGGTTTTCAGTGTCATTAACTTTTCAGCAGTAAGCAGGTTTCTGTCGCCACTGACCAAATTGCTTTAAATGCACAGCAATTACACGGTTGAGGCTGGCGCTTAAAAGATGAGTAGAGTATAGTTTCTGTAGTAAGACCTAATGGGATTATTAGTGAGCTTTTTTATTGAGGAGGGAACTTGCAGCTCACAGTAATACTGGAAGTGGGATTATGTATTTCAGTGTTATACTGTACCAGCCAGCTGGTCCTCGTGCTAATTAGTGGATTACCTTTACAAATTAAGAAATCTGTAAATGCAACTTTAATAATTCACCAAATCACTGTGGCACAATTTCTTGCATTACTCTTGCTCTCCCTCTATAGCCAATTTATTATTATTATTATTTATTTATTTATTTTTAACCTCAGATCCTCCCATATGCAGGCATGAAGGCAGTAACACCTTGTTATTCAGAGTTAAAATGTGTTAGCTTGAGGCTTAAACATGGCCTTAGCATGTTTAAATCATGCTGAGCATATTACAGAGGCCATGTAGGCTTTTCCCTTTGATATATATTTGCAGCATAATGTGTGGTTTTGAAAATCAATGAGCAGCCGTCTTTTGATCACAGTAGTGTCCCTCATCTCATCACTCCATAAAAATAGTGTATAACCATCCTGCCACGGAGGTGAGCCACACACAGACACAACAGGCAGGGAGTACAGTTGCAAGCCTGGTTCTTGTGTGAACAGCAATGACCTAGTATTTTGGCCAAGATTCTGGGGTGAATGATTAAATACAGACTAAGCCTGTATTCAATATATGTTATACATGAGGTGTGCACGAAAGGGATACACATTTACCTCAGAGAGATGCTCAGTACAACAGGACCTTCTCTTGTTAGTCACTGCCCTCCACAGGGCTTCTCAACAGTGGATCCAAAGTAGTTTATTTATATATTTATTTACTTTACTTACTAATTTATGGTCAGAAACAGATCTATAAGAGATTCCACTGTTATAAAATTAAATATGAGATTAAAGTTAACAATATTTTATTTTACAATCTGGACTTTAACTTCAATTCATATTCAGAGAAACTCATTTGTGATACAGCTAAAAATATGCTCTGAACTGTCTAACAAACACTACGTAGAACTAAACTAGAGTGCACTATTAAATAGACTTGGTCTTCTTGTTTTTCTGTATTGCATTCATCTAATGTATGAGACAAAACAACTCTATTCTGCAGGATCTTGGATTAGTGAACCATGTTTTCATCAGGTCTGGTATGAAATATCTGAAGAAGGGAAATGTAGGTCATTCAGAACACCATCAAACAGCAGCACTCAGGCAGCGGCATGCAGGCCCACGTTTGTCTCCTGTATCTGTGAGGACATTCTCAACCGCCTGTGGGTATTTGTAATGACCCAGTGACAGCATTTCTCTGCTGGCGGCTGAGGTGCTCAACAAAACGAATAACTCTGACCAGCCAGGAGAGAAGGAGAGAGAGAAGACTATGGTTTGTGTGTGTGTGTGTGTGTGTGTGTGTGTCTGTGTGTGTCTGTGTGTCAGGCAACACTGTTTGTGTGTATCAGTGGTGAGGAGTGGGGCTACATGTCACATCTCTTCAGACACTATAGCTCCAGTCACCATCGGCTACAAACAATCTACAACCAACCAGAGCCTCCCACAGAGGCTGCGTGTGCTGCATTTGTGCCAGTAGCTCGTAAAATGTGTTTCTACACCATCTTGCTTGTCGCCTTGACCAGGCCACATGTTCCTTTGGTCTAGGCCTGAAAGTCTGTGTCCTGATGGGAACGCTGGGGAGCCTATAAAACCAACCTATACGAATCCCGTTAGGAGGAGATGGGAGCTGCCATCTGTGTGCATAACTCCCAGAAACACTGATTTACTTGCTTGCTCCTTGACAGTCTTTAAGGTGTAGCTTTTGGTGTGCTGTATTTTTCATAAATATAACATTTCTTCATAATGGATATAGATTCAGTATGATGCATATGAATTGTTCATCCGCATACATATGAATTATTCAACATTGTGATTCGTTTTGCCCTTTTTTGGGGGGTTCAACATGCACTGGAGGGCATGGGGGGAGGGAGGTTTTTTAAGTCCCACTCGGGTCCTGGCACATTTTCATTTGGTCTCTTCATCTCTTATAATAACATCTGAAGTTGTCTCTGGATCTATAGTTGGACCTAACCAATAAAATCTACATGTAGTTAATGGACTTTTTGGCAGGAGTTGTCATTTTATAGATGCATTCCTGAGAGGGTATTACTTTGTGTGAGTGTCTCCTTTGCTAATCAGTGAGGTCAAGCATCCATCTGGCAATTGTTTGATGCTTCTAGTTTAGTAAAATATGCACTGCTTTACCACAATGACAATTTAGTTCAGGAAAATGGAGCTGCAAAATTATGATTTGGAATAACTGTTTTATAGATAAAACTGAACATATGATACATTACACAATATATTAGGGTAATTTGTTACAAGATTTGTCATTATCTCGATGATTAGAAATGCATGTAAACATAAGACTTTGGCTGATCGAAGAACATAATCTCATTAAATTCTACAAAATACCTAAAAACATCTGCTTTCAAGAATATTCCTCTCATCAGTTTTTCTCATAAGCACAAACTTTGAAGTCACACAGTGCATGTTATTACAGGCTAATGCTTAAAAAGTCTTTAGTCTCAGAATGTAAATCAAGTCTCTTTAACTTCATCTACATTCACATTCAAAATTAATTGTGTAGGGTGCGTTTTATTTTTTTATTTTTCACTTTGGCTGTGTTGAGGAGAAGGTAGGGGGCCTGCTATCAAAAACCTTGCAGGATAGCATCGTTAGAACCTTAGCCCCCCTGGTAAGCAAGCCATGCTTCCTGTATAGGGCCCCAGAGGATTCAGTGTGCTAATTATTTACTGAAGCAGCAAAGACTATCAAATGAGACCCTGCGTCGAGTCTAACTGTGAGGGGGTACCCTGACAGTGTAACCTGGGTAACATGCAAATAGAAGGAGAGAGGGGGAGGGCAAGAAAGATAGAGAGAGAGTGGGAGGAAGCACGGGGTGTATAATGGTCAGAGTGCGTGAGGTTCACTGGTGAGTCAGGAAAGGTGGGGCCACTGAGGGGCACAGCAGCAGAGTATTAGATTTCAGATGCATATGAATGACCAACTGCTGGCTCTGCTCTAGCTTTAGGGGGAAATTGCATGGGCTCCCCTTGAGCTGCAGTTTTGAATCTAGATTACTGCCTGACTTAATCCTGGGGTGAGTAAGTAGGGGGTCATGAATGTCTGTTGCTGGTATCATTAAACTGAAGAGTTGCAGAAGAGTAGGGCACCTTTCCTTTACTGGCTTTTTTCACAAGTACACCACTATGTTGTATGTGCCATGATCACAAACTGTGCACTCATCTGAATTACTTATTTGTCAGTAAAAGTGTTAAGGACTACGCTGAAGTTTACTTTAAGTTTATGCATCTCATCAGCCAAACAACAAACTAGAAATTATATAAACCCACAGACAAACAGCCACACACACACACACACAAACACAGAATCCCCAACTCCAAAAATGGGGGAGGGGGTACTGCTGTGGTTTTAAATCCATGCATCTGGGCAGAGGGCCAAACAGACTTTCCTCAGCAGAAACACACATGCAATAAGAGAGCATTGAGCTCTAATAATACACTAATATCCACTCCATTTGATTAAAGGGCAACAACATTATCTGGTCAACAACCATGTAGAAATACATATGGACTACTGAATTATCTAAAGCGATAAAAACTAAACCAAATCCATGTAATTTAATAAAAAAAAAAACACACTCATACATTCTAATCTGGATTTAAACATGATTTCAATTTACCACAAACACGCTGCATATGTTATGACATCGCTGGACCACTATAGTGGGCTCATGACCTTTTTCTTTTTGGAAAGTGCAAGGGGCTCCCGCAGCTGCTGTAAAGCTCTAAGATAAATATCTAGCACAGAGTCACAATTAATTCCAAACAAGGTTGTGTAAATCCTAAACTGACCGCAATCAGGCCAACCAACTTGTGTGATTGCACTCTAAACAGAGCTAGATGTCATTACAAGTTGGCTCTAATTACACTGAGCCCATTATTGTGGCATTTTTGAAACGGGAGGGAAAAAAAAAAAGCTCAATTTATTTTCTCTCACACATTGAGTGGTGCATACGGAATGTTTGCCCAGCACACATTGAACTCCAAATCTGCAAAATGTCATCCAGGAGACTCCATTCAATTAATATAATTCTCAGAGTTTGTTTTGAAAAGAGGAGCAGGTGTGAAACCGAGTTCCTGCCCTCTCAAGAGATAATTCACATGAGTGATGTGCGACCTCCAGCAGCTCCCCACAAAAAAAAGTGACCTTCTCCCAATGAGATCTTACCACGTGTCAGAACAGATTCGGGGAGGAGTGATTGAACTGTTTGTTTCTGTGTCGACAAGACTATAGCACTGCCGGCTTAAACTGCTCACGACAACCTGCTGTGTCTGCTTTCAGTGCAGCAGCTCCCCCCAAACTTCTTTTCAATGTCTCATTGCCTTTGCTAAATAATGAAAACCTGCAATGAAGTTGTGAATGGAAAATTAGGCAGCAGCAGACCGTGCGGGTTACTTGCTTCCAGCTACACACTTATTATCCGTTACACTGCCTGTTTTGTATCCAGGCCACATCAAGTTAAATCTGAAGTTTAACTCTGGTTCATATGAACAGCACTTTTTTCCGCTCTATCCATTTGCCTCTTATCTCTTTCTCTCTCTCTTTCTCATTCACTCCCTTCCAGTGTATGTGTGCGCACATGTGTGTATCTGCCAGAGTGCTAAAACACCATGAGGGAATTGGGCCTTTGCCACCCCCCTTCTCACAAATGTGAAGGGATAGTAAATATCAGTGCAGCAGATGGAGCCGATGCTCCCTCTCTGCCTCCCTCCCATACTCAGGGAGGGCAGAGCAAATGGATAGCCATCAACAGCAGCAGGAGTCGCCCCAGGCCAAGACTGGAGCAGAGGACACAGCGACTGGACTGTTGCTCAGGCAGGCAATTTTACAGACAAATTCTCCCTGACTATCAGCAAGAAAACCGCACAACATTAGGAATGACGACATATAATGTCATTATATCTGAGATTTCATGGTAAACAGGCATCCCGGAAATAAACATGTAGTTTTCTCATCTGGATTCATAAGATAATAAATGATATTTATGGTCCAAATAGCTTTTTACCTGTTTGGATCATATCACAGGACTCTCTGTTGCACAGGGGACCAACTGCTGGTGTGTCATTTCAATACTCTGTCACACAGCTTGCAGGATCTGTAAAGCACTGGCAGTGTCGAACAGCATGACACGCTTGTATAACAGAGCAGGAGAGGGGCTCTGCTTGGACAGGAGTGGTGTCAACACCATCCTGATCTCAGACAGCAAATCTGGAGCAGATACCATAAATCCTGCCTCCTCGTCAATTAACAGACAGTAAACAGGTTTAAATTTAGGCACACGCCGTTGTTATTGTTATTATGAAACCTCCAGCATGGAGAGCATATATCAGTATTCCCACAGCAATATTAGACAGTCTCCCATGGGGAGAAGAAGAGCACATGTGGATCAACGATGACACAACATGGAATCTTACTGCGCAGCGGCATAAGCAAAGCAGTGATGTAATGCATCTGAGCTCACTGGGTGAGAGTCACCGCGGAGAAAAAAAAGGGAAAAAAAAGATGTGAGGAAATCGTAACAGGCATTATGACTGGATTTAACATCAGTACGCTGAGACAGAGACCGGTCACAGAGGAATTTTATCTTTGAGCACTGAGACGACACTGACATATTTTAGATGTCCACTTTAAGCAACTTGCAAATTGGGAGATAAACCTCCAAGCCCTCAGTTCTGTGGCAGGGGTCTTTGTATAGGTGTCACGTACAGCGTTTGACTGTGACATCCAGGGTTACATGAATGATTTAAACGCTCGCGGGATTGGAAATTACTTTCTTTTGTCGCCACAATATCCACCCACCGCTTGGATTCCTGGGAGGACAGTGTCTCACTCAGCGTCTCCTGAGCATTCTAGATTTCCATTTATTTATTTAAGGAGGAAATAGAAGGAAATTTCAACGGGTCACTAATTTCATTTCAACATGTACCAGTGGCATTAGCCCTGAGCAGATATTTCAGAGGAACACAAAATCAATGTTGAGATTCTATTGGGAATAGCCCTAAAACCCATTAGCAACTTTGACCAATAGGTCAGGTAAAGTAATAGCTAGATAAATGTTTTATTACAGATTTGCAAACTGACTTAATGGGGGGGCTTGTACCTGTGCAGTCATGCATAGAAAATATTCATCATTAGATTCTATTGCTGTAATGAACACAAATCTCTCAGTGGCCAAGGCCTGTGCTTCTTTATATATGATCTGTTAAAGGTGGGTCTCTCTAACCAGACCTCAGAGGAGACAAAAGGCTGCATCTGTGGTCCTCTGGAGGTATACAGGAGGCAGCTGTCCAGCACTGTGAAGCTGTAGCCACTTTACTTCATGTTTTTACACAAGTTGTATTTTATACGGCATCATATATGCCTGAGATGTTTTGCACTATTGTTGTTCATCTTTCTAATGAACAACTGCCACATCGAGGACTAACGTACTGATCCGGTGGCAACAGTTATGACTGTAGCTACTGTATCAGTCTGAGCCACAACACGATCAGCTTTAGTGATGCACAATCAAGCAGTAGCACAATTATATTAGTCTATGCGAGACATATATCGTCTGATTTTACTCACTTCTGTTTATGTTTGTCTTTAGATTTATTTAGTCCTCATCATCTGCATCCCTGCTGGTTTTCTGTCCAGCAATTTGCTTTTATTTATCCGAAATCCCAGGTGAAAATCAGGCATTAAGTGGTAAGAAGAGCTGTGGTACTCAAGGACTGCAACTGACAACCACCAACCAATTATTTTAAACCATCTTCACTGATCACTCTGACCTACTACCCCTGATCCCCATATACACATGTACTACTGACATTATGAAGGATTAGTGGACTCTGGCCCTTTTTGAGTTTACTTTCACATATGAATTATGTTTCCGTAAAAGTCCCCCCATATTTCCCAGAGATTAAACAGTATCTGCTTGGAATACATGCCATTGTTTATCCCTGACTGAACATATGTCACATTTAGATATTTTTTTTCAGCCCTCTGTTCGCACAGCTCTCAAGCCGTTCTGTGCTGGACAGAG